>NC_064621.1:537745927-538048957 GCF_023898315.1 Schistocerca nitens | reverse complement strand
GTAGATGGCGATTTCTATCGTTGCCTGTAACTTATGTAAGTGATGACAAATAAACCCAAGAAGTTTATCGTACGTTTATTAATGAAACTACTTGAAAAGTGGCATAAAATACTCAAATTTTGTTGTGCAGTGTGGGACGAGATGACTTGCTGTTGGTGAGAGCATGTGTTTAAGCAAAAATATTAACCATCTGAAGGTGGACATGAGAGCCGGAAACCGGTTATGGCACTAAAAACATTTAAAAAGTATTTGTGGCTAGTTGCGTCATCCACCAACTATAAGTACAACAATATAAATTAATCATCTTCGCACACAGACAACATAATAGCACTTTGTCAGGAAATTACAGTGTCACAACTTTGGGTTCGCTGTTCGGGTGGCAAGTACCTGAAACAGAGGGCAGTCGACACGAAGAGTTCCGAGTGATGCAGACTTTTAACGATCAGTACTTGGCGGCCGGTGGCCATCGTATCGTGCCCTTACTGTAGCTGGTTTAGTGTCAGCTCATAACATACTGATTTGTCTAAGTTACGAATTAATGATAATATCGGTAAAAACGTGGCCGGACGTGCCGATCCACAATGTCTGCATTGGCTCCTGAACAAAAATGTTTGTCGACCGCTGATTTAGATCCTTCTGTAGTTCAGAATAGCACTAAATTTAGTAGTTATTTTCTTTCTCTGAAATTACAGATTAAAATCGTTTTAGTAATAAATATAACAGTGTAAGAGTTTACATACACAATAATGTTTCTCCGTTTGAATTTCCCTCACAGATTTTCCGCCAGTGACGCTCGCTCCCCTCTTTCTCGTGTTCTATGTAAAAGACCCGAAAGTGCCGCTGATACTGAGTAGGTTTTTCAGAAGACGAAGCACTTAAGGTTGTCAGGCTCCTATTTACACCCGAGGACGGAAGCAGTGAACTCAATCTTTGTCCGTGTAGAGTATATTTTGCATGCAAGTGTCAGAAAGTGTTGTAAATGTTAGCGTAGTGTGTATTTGAAACGCAACATGGGAACCAGACCGGTATTCAACCAGAAAGATATGGGAAACCGCCTAAAAGCCACATCCAGGCCGTCATATCTCCCCATCCCGGAAGCGGCCACGTTAATACGCGTGGCCACCCGGGTGGGTGGGACTCGAAGACATCCATCTTTGCAGCCTTTATCAGTATTTCACCATATTTGATAACTTTTGAGAAGAAAAAGTGTTACGTCACAATATGGCAGTACTATTACATTTTCTGCCGTCCTTGCTTCCTCGCTTTGTTACTACCTTAATGTTCAGTGACGTATAACAGGTGTAACTATGCTTCGCTCGTTATGGTTTCATACAGGCCATTCACACATGATACTGTGTAACAAAATGATACTGACAATCTCCCAAGGATTTGTAGAGGGTGTCTTGAGGAACAACCTGAAGACAGGATCCGACGTCCTGATACGTTATCCATCAACACTGCGGACCATCAAGGTTATAGGAGCCCACGACTGCCACTAGGTTAATCCTTCCTCAGCAAATCTGATTTTGAATGCACACCGCCAGTAAGACTGCTTGCTGTGGGACTGGCAGCATACATGACTCTAGATGGTGTCGAACGCGTCCACAATAGCGAAGAGCGTTCAAATTCAGCGTCGCTGGACGACGTATCCAGATGTCAGTTCCTATCCTCAATTTCTTCTTCAAAACGCTCTCTACTGTCCTTCGAAACCTGTCTGTGTTATTTCATTACAGCCTGTACACAGGGTGGGGCACCTGGGGAAATCTACCTTTAATGTGCCCTGAACCAGTAAACACATCGAACCGCGGTTTTTGTTAACCTATCATGGACAATGTAGCGAATTGTATGATGTATGCAGATATATTTGCCGAATCATGTAACATATTTTTACTGGAAATACGAGTGTTGGAACTTTAATAGTGGCAACTATTTATTTACAGCTCGTACAAAATAGATACGTGTTTCAAAGTTTTAATGGCCCACAAAGTAGTCACCAGCATTGTGCATAACCCGTTGCCAGCGATGTGGAAGTCGTAAAATACTCTTAGCAGTGCCAATTGCGTTGGCAGATCGAGCGGCGCGGTCTACTGCCCGACGAATTTTTAGCAGTTCTGAAGCGAATGCCGTGAAGTGTTTCCTTCAGTTCAGAAATCGAGTTGAACTCAAGAGGGCTTAAGTGAGCGGAGAGCAGCAGGTGGTATAGCACTTAGTAGCCCCAACAGTCAAATAAATCAGTAACAGCTTGCACTGTACGTGCTTGAGCATAGTCCTGCAAAATGATGGTCAGATCCTGTAGAAAGTCCAATCACTTCTGTCTCTAAGCTGGTCGTACGTTGTGTTCCAAAAATGAACAGCATAGAGACAGAAGTGATGACACTTTCTGCAGTACCTGACCATCATTTTCCAGGACAATACTCAAGCACCGTACAGTGCAAGCTGTTACTGATTTGTTTGGCTGATGGGGCTGCTAAGTCCTATACCACCTACTGCACACCCCTGACTTAAGCTCTCGTGAGCCGGCCGCAGTGGCCGAGCGGTTCTAGGAGCTTCAGTCTGGAACTGCGCTACCGCTACGGTCGCAGGTTCGAATCCTGCCTCTGGCATGGATGTGTGTGATGTCTTTAGGTTAGTTAGGTTTAAGTAGTTCTTAGTTCTAGGGGACTGATGACCTCAGATGTTAGGTCCCATAGTGCTCAGAGCCATTTGAACAATTTTTTAAGCCCTTCTGAGTTCAACTCGATTTCTAAACTGAAGGAAACACTTCACAGTATTCGCTTCACAACTGCTAAAAATTCGTTGGGCAATAGACCGTGCCGCTCGAACTGTCGACACAACTGGCGGTGCTAAGAGTATCCTACGACTTCCACATCGCTGGCAAAGGGTTATACATAATGCCGGTGACTACTTTCAAGGTCAGTAAAACTTTGAAACCCGCATCTATTTTGTACGAGCTGTAAATAAATTGTTTCCACTAGTTCCTACCCTCATATATCTTTTCTCTGTGTCATAGGAAAGAACCTATGAAGAGTACTTCAACGAAATAACATGTGTGCAACTTCGTCAGATGATAACAAGATTACAGCTTCACAAACAATTGTTCCACCATAAGGAGAAGGTGTCTCTTCTACAACACTAAATGTCCTAAAGAACAGACACCATGCATTCATGTAACTGATTCGCTTTGACGAGCGGATGCACAGTTACGTTCGATCTCCTGCCGGAATCTCAAAGTAGCGAGCATGTAGGACATCGACGGGGACTGCCGATTGCCGCTAAGTGGGAATTTGGGTCGGCCGGGAGGCGTGCTGGAATAATCCGCGCAGTTGTGATAAACATTGTGTCGGGATGTTGCAGTGGCGTAGTCTGCTTTCCGCAGTCGTGCGGCTCAGACGCCTGTTTACGTGCCGGTCGCGGAGATTCGCGCGCACGCAGATCTTTACTTCGTGTCATCCTTCGCTAGTGCTTACACTTTCGATCTAGAAAGCCTGATTCGTACTGACAGTCAACCATCAAGATCAGCTTTAATAATGTAGCTTCATCACCGAATGCGTCTGAAGTGGAACGGATTATATGTGAAGAAATTAAAACTGAACACAAGATATGATCGGAATACAATTCTCTACCACAAGCAGTGTGGTCTACGTGAAGATGTTCAGTGACACGATGTGTGACCAAATCGTACGTGACCACAGAGATGGGCTTACATTTGAACATTGTGACAGCCATGTCGGAGTGGTAGCCATCGATCACGTGGGGCTTGGATTAAGAACTGTCAGAATATTTGAGCTATCATTTGAGGTTCCGGCTGACGCCGTGGTTGCTGAGCTACAACCCTATGGCACGGTACTCAGTAACGTAGCAGAAAACTGGACGAGCTTTACCACGTACCTCCTACTTAATGGTGTGCGAGAAATACAGATCGAGCTACCAAAAATGTGCCATTTTATCTCACAAATGGAGGCTGAAGAGCGATAGTCAGCCCGAAAGCTTGCTCACGTTGTGGTCATGATGGCCATATTCGCTCAGCATGTCTCCAACGACGAACTGTACAAATAACGACAGATGAAACTGTAGCAACACCTATGCCGACATCCTTCCCTCTACATACGCAAATGTGTTCCGGAAGGGCGACCCACCGAGCAATGACCTCACCCAACAGCTGGACAGTCCCTTCGAAAAGCCAACGACGGTAGATGACGACACGAGCGTGGTGTGGACGACAACACGCCCCCTCGCCCTCCCCCCCCCCCTTCTCCCCGCTGAGCAGCACCGACCGATACCTACAATACAGAGATCAGAAGAGGAAATGGTCATCGACTGTCGGATAATGCCAATGGCTGCCTTCGCCTCAAAAAAAGTTCAAATGGCTCTGAGCACTATGGGACTTAACATCTATGGTCATCAGTCCCCTAGAACTTAGAACTACTTAAACCTAACTAACCTAAGGACATGACACAACACCCAGTCATCACGAGGCAGAGAAAATCCCTGACCTCGCCGGGAATCGAACCCGGGAACCCGGGCGCGGGAAGCGAGAACGCTACCGCACGACCACGAGCTGCGGACGCCTTCGTCTCAGACAGCAGTGGTGTAAGAGGTGCTCGCCCACGTTCGGATACAAAAACGCACACGCTTAAGCAACGATCCCCGTAATGGCACAAGAGACGACGCCTCACCCCGTCGGGCGACAGATTAATAGGTACGCAGGGCGAAGCTCAAGAAACGACCGAGGGAGACGGCCACCTCAGAGAGTACACTGATACTTCACATCCAGAACACCACCATCTCGGCAGCAACATGCGTCAAGAGCGATCTGTAAAGCTCGACAACGCAGAGCTATTAGCAGTCCACTGCCAATCCAAGATAGTAAAAGAGGCGACACAGAGAGACGGGCTGGCCGCTGTCGCCGAGTGTCGAGGGTCTATGCTAAGGTCGCAAGTTCGAATCCTGCCTCGGGCATGGATGTGTGTGATGTCCTTAGGTTAGTTAGGTTTAAGTAGTTCTAAGTCTAGGGGACTGATGAAATCAGATGTTAAGACCCATAGTGCTTAGAGCCACTTGAACCATTTTGAACATACATCGCACGGCAGCGTACAACTACAAGGGTTGTCCAGAAAGTAATTTCCGATCGGTTGCTAAATGGTAACCACAGTGAAACCCAGAAACATTTTATTTGCAAGAGTTAGTTACACTTTCCAGATACTTCTCTACATAGTCGCCGCTCCGCATTTGTCAGAGCGTTATACCAAATTTCCAACACCATCGTCATTGAAGGCAGCCACCTGTGCTTTGCGATATTTCTCTACGCTGGTCTATAGCGCGTAGCCTGCGCCCAGGTGTTGTATTCATATCGCGCGTTTCATGTGAACAGAGATGATACTCAGGGCGAGGCAATTAGGGCTGTGTTGGGGGTGATCGAACACTTCCCATCAGAAAGGCTGCAGGAGCGTCTTCACTGCCCCTGCAGAGTACGGCCGAGAATTGCCACGAAGAAGGAAGTGCATGGCAGTTGTGTTAGGTGGGCTGCATTCATTAAGGCGAAGCCTCTCAGTGGGCCGTCCTGCTTGGCGGGAGACATCGTTGTTGTAAACACCTTTACTCGCTCACAGTGCGCTCATAACTGAAAAGAGCGTCTTGATGCGATCGACAGTCATACTAGAGACACTACCCAACACATCTGTGCAAAGCTTCATCGGGTTTTCACTGTGGTGTCCATTTTGCGACCAAACGGAACTTACTTTCTGGACAACTCTCGTATAAGAGATTACTACAGTCAATGAAAGGGAACATCACACTCGCATCAGACATTATCCAACGGGTCACACATGTTAAACCTCCCTAGCATCACACATTCTGCTCTCCAGATGCTGGTGAGGACATCACGACGCATACTGACGGCATTCGGTTCCTTCGTGAGTGCAGGTTTACTATTAACAGTAAGATACAAAGCTCGTACCTTCCCTCTTGGTAGGGGTGGACTGGGTCTTGTGCATATTTACGATATAGAGCTATATATCAGCACAATGCTAAATCTGTGTAGACGCCATCAGATGTGTCCACAGGAATCTTAAAAGAAGAACTAGGACTAGTTTCTCGAATTATGGCAGTGACGGTCCAGCACATTTCCGAGTCACTCCAGCATATACGCACTTTGTTTTTACCGAGTACGGCTGCGTTCGGATGGCTCTGCCGGAAACCAGACCCGCAATGACACGTGACATCTATCGGATATTAGCGACCGGACGACATCGCATCCTATTGAGAGGAAGCATCCAGGAATCAACGGGCATGTAGTATGGCGATCACCATCCACATTTCCTTAGACACAGAGACATGTGCAATGTGATATCTAACAGTTAATGGTAAAAATGATACCCGATCCAGACACCATGCGATTCATATGACGGGTTCACCGTTGTGTCCTCAGTGCCAAACTCTGGACAACGATGAACACCGCCTCATGTGCTGCCCTCGGCAGAAATGTGGCGTTTAGTGACGGAAATGATCGCTCTCTTTCTTCGAAAGGAGAACATTATACCGGGGATGGCATTCTTCCCGGACGGGACGTATTATCCATGTACTAAAAATAATGGAGTAACGTGGCTTTGGTGCCACACAGTGTTCTATTTGTTCAGAGATTGCCCAAAAAATGAGATGGACTTTAATGGACTTTAGACATTTTTTACAGGAACGACACATGAAGATTGTGAACAGTCAGTACCGACAGTATTTCTCTAACTTCCTATGGAGAGCGTTTCGAGACTCCCTGCATGCGTGGATGTCCAGGGTTGGAGAAGTTAAATTATCCATACCATGAAATAATGAACGGAAGATAAGAATCTGTTAATACCAAACGAGAAAATATAGCCAGATGGAAGAGAAGCGGGGAGATTAAAAATGAGATTATTCATTGTGCTCTGTGTTTCTTCATGTTATGCGAGAATAGTGTTAAGCATATATAGCTTTCAAGCAATACAGAAATATTATGTGTGGTATGACAATGAAGTGTTGTTACTGAAATTTAACTTTACTTAACTGTTATATGTATAACAAGATTTGCTTTAATATACGGAAGATATTCATTAAAATTTGAAGCATAGTTGCAGAAGTACTTTTGTAATATAATTTTAATGTATGTTTCAATTTCCGATGTATGTTTAACATTCCTATGTATACTACTTTAGTACAATGTTAGTTTTATGTCAGTCCGGTTTATTGTTATACTTTTCAGCTTGTTAAAAAGAAAAGAAATGAGCAGGAGACCCGGTCTAAAATAAATAAATAAAGTCAGCAGAGCACATGCCCGCCAAGGCAAAGGTCCCAAGTTCGCAAAAAAGAAAAAAAAGTGGTTAACGCAACTGCCTAGTGATCAGGAGATCAAAGGTTCAAATCCTGGTCCGGCATACATTTTCACTCGCCTTCGCTGTTTCCGCATAAAGTCCCGATGCAGCTGACATCAATAGTTCCTTTCTTTTCTTTTCTTTTCTCCGCCATCCACCTTAAATTTACACCAGATGGAATACCGTGTAGAAATATTTGAGCAATCTATTTGTACATAATATTTTTTACATTCTTGTTTGTGTCATCTTCACGTGTCAATATTCAGGAATAAGGTATTTCACGGTAGAGTTTTATGAGTTTTCCGATGTGGTCACTGGTACACCCCCTTATTATACATGTAGCAACTACAACTTACCGTAACCTGAAAATTAATCATTTATTAGGGGTGAATTCGATAGTCACCTACATTTATTTTGTCGCCTTGTTAAAATTCGCTTCATTTGTCAGAACAAAGCTGAGTTTACACACTGTCACCTCGCTAACATCATAATGAAGTTGCATTTGTAACAGAATTCTGAAACAATAGGTTTTCAAACGAGGAACAGCGGACAAATCGATCAAAAGCTTATGAAAATTTCTTCACTTACCTTGTTGCAAAGCCACACTAATTCTCATTTCACCAGCTACCGCTGTCTCTTAACAAATTACATCATTCCATTGCAAAAGTCTGCAATTACTAGTACATTGTGGTGTATACGAAAGTTTCAATTGTTTACTACATATCAAAATACTCTTGTACCTGTGTGCTATCATTTGCCAATATCTCGTTTTGAAATCTCAAACCGTTTCTGAGATGTGGGTAGTGTTATGTGTATTTGACTATAACTTTGTTGCTGGCGCGCACGAACGCGACGAGTGTGATACATGGCATCAATTTTCTTGAGTTCGGTAGTAGATAAAGACCTCCTCACAAATCTAAAGAAAAATTCAGTAACTTAGATAAATTTCTTATGCAGCATTATAAGGTCTAATATTTGTCATTGCGAGCTTTTCGAATTTTACGCATTGAGTTACTTATATGCGAAATATCACAGCAACTGTGACCATTAGATCATCACTCCCCTAGAACTTAGAACTACTTAAACCTAAATAACATAAGGACGTCACACACATCCATGCCCGAGGCAGGATTCGAACCTGCGACCGTAGCGGTCGCGCGGTTCCAGACTGTAGTGCCTAGAACCGCTCGGCCACTACAGCCGGCTGTCCCATAAGATTTCACACACTTTTGAACATTTTTTCCCCGTACAAAGATCTGCCCGCATCCACAAAAATGATGTTATGCATCTGGTGGAACAGGGACGGTGTGGTGTACTACGAAATGCTTCCCTGAGGTGTAACCACCACTGCTGACATTTACTGTAAACAAGTGAGATGTCTTGCAGACGCAATACAAGAACAGCGACCAGGAGACTACGTGAAATTATACTACTCCACGACAACGCCCGACCGAATTCTGCTACACCGACAAAAAAACGCTGTTCAGAAGATCAGTTGAGAAGTCACTCAGTACTCACCGTATTCAATTGATCTTGCGCCCTCAGATTTTCACCTCTTCCTCTCTCCATCGAATAATATTCAAGGAACCTCTGAAACGTCCCCTTTTAAACAATTGTACAAGACTGTGCTTAAACTGACACACAATATTTTTAACGCAACGCAATCTGACTTTCAAAAATCCCTACAAAAGAATGACCCTGACTAACATTAACCTATACCTTTCACAAATCATTTACCTCACCAAAAATCTTCGTTACTCGAACTACTGCAATACAGCGAGCGCCACTACTGCCAGCTAAATAAAAGATTCAAACTACTGAAGGCACTAACTACTGATAGGCATAGTTAGCAAATGAAAGATTTTGATAGAGAGCAAACAATGTATTTACCTTAATAGTCATACTTGACATCCAGACTTACAAATTTCAAAACTCCGCCATTTCTCTCCCCACATCCACCACTGCTGGCGGCTCACCTCCAACTGCCAAACGCTATGCGCTGTTAACATCCAGCTGCCCAACACTACAATGGCAGACAACAATGTAAACTACCACAGTCTGCACACAGCACAGCCAGTGATTTTCATACAGAGCGCTACGTGGCGTTAACAATAAGAAAACCTAAACAGCCTTCTTACATAGCCCCCATGCTCCCCACAAAAAATTGTACAAATTGTTTTGGGCAGTGGCCAATAATGATTTGATAAAATTTTTCATAATTACAATAACAAAGATATCAAATGCACACACTTATTGATACAATGTTGGTCAAAAGCTAAAATTTTCTCACGGTCCATAAAGACAGTCCAGATTGTTCATCACAGTAAAATTGCAGTGTTTTTCTCAAAGTCTGAGCAGTAAAAGCAAATGCACACGGAAGTAATGGATTTACATGCAGTCTTGAAGAAGTAGTGTTGTCCTTCCAACAGAAAGACAATGCTGACTCTTGACATTCTGACAGGTAATGGGTCACAACAGAGCAAACTCACAGGAGAGCCAGTCGACGTTTTGAAGAATATTGGTAGGTAGGTCATCACAGAGCAGACCACTGTAGTTCTGTTAGAGATTACGGTATTGGTGGGCCACCAGAGGTGCAGAACCACTGCATTCCTTGTAGAAATAATGGTACTGGTGAGTCAGCAAAGGTGTAGACCCACTGTAGTCCTTGTAGAGATGGCCAGCAGCCATCTGCTGCGACTGTGCAGATGCAGTCACCATCGAAGAGTCTTGCGGAGAATATAGCAAGTCCATAAACCACCACTTGTGCACTCACAAAAAAAAAAAAAAATTGAAAAGTCCTTAGAACCAGCAATGCTGTTATCCAGTCCCTTGCTGAATTATTAACGCACCTGCAAACACTAACAGTCTCTACTTCTCACATATTGTCCATATACTATGACCAACAGAAACGTGTGCAGTGAAATGTAACTTACAAGTTACTTAATTTGATGAACTGGTGTCAATTACAATTTTATAACATAAGAATATAATAACAAAGGTACAAAATACATCATTAAAGAACATAACAATACAGATAACATTTGTAGTAATAGGGGCTTTACAAAAGAATAGAAATAAACATATACATCAGTGTTACAGGAATTATGACATAAGTAAATACATAAAAGATCAGAATAATTATTGAAACATCAACTTCACACATGAGCATTAAAACAGAACAGAATTAATAATGTCTAACATCTTTACAAAGTATATAACATATTATTAATGCAAATTATATTTGAGGATAACAGTATTCCTCATCATAGTAAATGTAGCTTAGTACTAGAAAAATTCTACAACATAAATCTTATTAGCTAAACACACAAAGACAGGAAAAACACAAAAATGCAAGAGTACACAAACACATAACAGAATAACACAGGGGGAAAGGACAGGGTTTGTTTTCAGTGTAACATTTGGTACTGCAGTATTTTACAAACAAAACCTTTTTTTTTTTGGAGTCTCCTTTCGTTCATCATTATTCCCACAAGGTCCTATCTATACCTGCCTTCTGTACTTTTTCGTATAACTTATCAATGCATTTCTTCCAATTCATCGCAACTCATTCCCTTATATAGTTTACCCCTATTAAGCTAACTTAAATCTACTGAGCTCAGATGCTAAACCAAGGGATGAGGCAATGCAGCGGTACATAACAAATTAACACAAACAGCAAGGACAAAAAAAATACAAATTGGCAAAGTAAGAAACAGTATTACAACTAATATAAGGCAATGAGCAGCAAAAAAGAAAAATAAATCAGTAGTAAACTGGCTTAGCAGAGTAACACAAAGTCAAATTCAGTAACACTATGCCTGGCAAACAGCAGCAGCAAATGAAATAACTTATATCTAAACATGACATAGCTCAAGCAGAAAAAATATTACATTAAATACATGGGAAATGTATATTCACATCTTAATGTCTATGTAATTAAAGTGGTGCACCACAAGAAGTTATACAACCAAAAAAATTACCAAGTAGTTGAAAAGAAAATTCCGTATGCAATTCCTGTGAAGGGAAATGTCTTTTTATGCTCCTTCGTTTTTTTTTTTTTTGAATAGATCATAAAATTATTTACTGGATCTGTAGGCATAAAATATTTATATTAGTACATCTATTAAATTTTATTTTAACCAATGCTGCAGTGCAGCTAGAAACTAGATATTAAACAAAATGAGTAAATAAATACATAAAGCAAGCCATATGGCATTTCCCTCAACTAGCAAGACAATAGCCGTGAAATGTTTCTCATCGTTTCATTAGGCATTTTAGTAAATATCATAAATTAAGAGCTCCACAGTATAATCATATGTTTTCAAGTTTGAGCGTGTCGTATTTGCAATGCTTTCTACAAAGGAATGTCAATAGCGAGGATAATGGCCTCCCTTTTTTTTCTACCTGTGCCTCTGAAAAGGCACACGCTAATGGCTTTTTCTCCAGGCGTCTGACACAGCTGGGTGCCCACGACGCATTACGTGCAGGTGGTCACTTAACTTTCTTACGGAAATATTTACGACAGCAGTTTCCGCTACAGTGACAGTCTCATATAAAAATATTTCACAGGTCATGAATTTGCATTACAAATCTGTAGAAACAAAATCCTATTGATATAACAGAGTCCAAAAATTTTTCGTCGGCATTGTAATACATTCATGCATTTACATATAGTTCATAACTCTTAAAGTACGATTCTTGGTTTCCAACAACCTTTTTCTCAAACCAGAGTCCCTAACCACTACTCATTATTCCTTACTTTATTTGTCGACACTTCTTCAATATTTCATCATAATAAATACATAGCATAATCAAGTTCCTCATATAGCATCAGCTTATTGATCATAAACATACCGCAACAGCATAGTACACATAGTCATCGTAATAATAACATCATAACACCTCACTCAACTCTTAAAATCATCGTAGCTTCCTCCAATAATTTCAAAACCTAAAAAAAATTCTCTGCTCATTTCAATAGTGTCATCTACCTCAAACGTACTTTAAAATCATGATCCCATACCAAATACATCATTCAAAGCTCTCATAGTATCACAATGGTTCCAAAAAAATATGAAGAGTTCACAAAGTACAAACAACATACAATTTTGTAAGTGTGAAGTTATCCAACGGTGTAATTATGTAAACGTCTGTCACTGATGTAGTAAAATAAATGTTTGTCTCTCTCAGGTAAATAATCAGATAGCTGTGTAATTCTGTGTTAGAGAAATATGGTACCGATGTGTAAAGTTGTATAAGCAAATACCATATTAGCTAAGGCTCCTTGTGCTTGCCACACACATGGTACACAAAGTAGGCGTGTACCCCCCTGAGGATTAATGTAATTATACCCTCAGGTGTTACAGATTACAGCAGTGGAATGAAATGTATCACGGAAAACCTTTGTATCATTGTACTTCAAATATCTTTAAAAATAAATGATTTAAGTGCGAAATTAATCACTCAAATACGTGTATTGCAGTGCTAAACTGTGCGTCATGTTGTAAGATAATCTCTGTGGAAGTCTCGTAGTTATCGTCCTCCGAAAGCTAAGTTCTGCAGAAGTCAATGTACATACCTCATGATAAACAAAGGTGAAATGCTTTGTGTATAGATATCGTAGTTATTACGCTTATTGTTGTGATGAAGAAATTACTGTACTGTAACGTATTGTTGTGCTACGGAAAAGGCTGTCTCATTGTAGCTATACCACAAAAGTTACTACTAAAACATGTTTTACTTTCCAGAATAAAACAGAAAACTGTCCAGATATAAAACAGAAACACTGCAAAAGCAACATTGTAAATTGTCACTCATTAGTAGCATCGTGATAAAATCGTGTAGCTGTCGCATAAACTAAAACACTGTGTCATCTGGTATCTCACAGAAAGTACTTTAAATCCAGAATGTATTTTCAAGTAAACCAAAATGTTGAATTAAAATCTCATTAACAGTACTAGTAAATGTCCTAAGTATGTGAGCCTTATAATCGTTACGTAATCGTGCAACTAACAAGCAAGAATGTACACATACAATAACACTGTGTCGTCTGTTCGCAATAGCAATGCATTCGTAATTTCTTTTTAAATACGTTCTCTTGGTTATTGACTGGATAGTTAACTTTAAAACATAGTTGCATGGTAACAGTTTCTAAGATTGAAAAAGAGTACTAGTAACGTGAAGTGAAAAATTTTATGGCAAAGAATCAGTTAAAAAAACGGATTATCTTTCAATAAACGGTTTTACATGTGAAATGTGGTGTAAACCTTTACTCTTCCTAGTACGCAGAGCTTCAACTTCAACGCAATTATCATGTGGTATACGTCGGAAAGGAATGCTAAATCTTTTCTCAAGGCTAGCGTTTGTGTTATTTTTCTCTGAGCCAGCCGGCGCAGGTGGCAGCCTGCGGTGCGAGTCATTGTCCGTTCCTTTGTTGGCGCGCGTCGTTATTGGGATTAGGAGACCTAACTTCTACAAATTCACCTTGTCGAGAGGGCCCTGCTCTGTTTGAAGCTCGCCAGTTCTGATGGAATTCAAGTCTGTCGTTTTGTCGGTAGTTTACATAGTTTCTTGTTTGTCGGTCATGTGGTGGAGAATTTCTCCCTGAATCGTAACTGCGCGCTGGACCGTTGCGTCTGAAGTTATTCTGTCTCCCGTGATAATAATTGTTTTTGTTCCCATATTGTCTGTTTCTATGGTAATCTCTGTCATATTTATAATTACGGAAGTGGGATCTTTCTCTGTAACTATTACTCTGCCAGTGGTTGTCATACGGGTGGTGTCTGTTTTGGTCACGATTTACGTTGTAAGAATAGCCTTGTCGCATCCAGTTATTATTTCTTTCATCACGGAATTGCGATGGATGTGACCTGTAATTGTTGTGTTCCTGTTTTCGCGTTCCGTGATTGTCAGTGTCAATTTCTAATTCTTGTAAGAGTCCCTGAAAAGCTTCAATGTCGTCTTTGCAACGTCCTGCCAAAATAATATGTCGTAAATGTTCAGGCAATTTGATTAAGCAAATGCGGATGAGTTCTGAGGAGCTGTATGGGTTTGACAGGTACTGATTCTTGTGCAACATGTCTTCAAAATATTTCACAAGACTGGAAAATTCAGATTGTTCGAAATGTTTCATCATTATGATGCCATGTTTTACTCGGCCTTATGTGGCTTGAGACCAATATGCTGAGAGGAAGGCATGGTAAAATTCTAATTCACTGTGGCAATCGTGAATTACTGATCGCATTCTTACAGCTGGTTCATTCTCTAAGTAGCCACACATAAATTCTAATCTGTGTTCTAATGACCAGTTGGGTGGAAAACAATGAGAGAATTGATGAAGCCACGCTTGTGGATGAATGTCGTTGCCAGAATTCTTAAATGTTTTGAATTTACGTGTAGTAATGAACAGCTTATAGTCAAAATCATCATGTCGGCGAGTCGCATGTCGGTCATTGTTACGTCGTTTCGGCGGTTCCATCTCAAAATTCGGTGTGCCTTGCCAATTTCTTTCATAATTTCCGAAGTGCCCTGAGTTATTATTTTGTGGCTGTTCCGTATTTCTATGTCAATCTTCCCGTATTGGAGCGCGAGTGTCCTCTGAAATATGTAATTCTTGTATTACCTGTGTCAGCTGATCTTGTACTTCGCGGATTTCTCTTTGGTGTTGCGTATTAATTTGATTCTGATTTTGTTTGAATTTCCTAATTTGTTCGCACTCTTCTGTGTCATTAAAGACTACCAGTTTTTTGTCATTCAGATTATCATCTACCTTTGTAGATAAATTATTTAGCTGATCCGAAAGTTCAACTACTTTCTCTGATAATGAACTAATTTCCTCCATGTGTCTTTCTACTGTGTCCTTTAAGTTATCCTGAGTTTTTGCAAGTTGCGTAACCGAATCGGTAGATGCAACTGAGTCAATTTTAGCTTGCAAGGTCTCATGATTTTCATGAACAATAATTTGCAGTTCTTTTATGGCTGCTTCGTGATTCTGTAATACATTTTCATGCCGCGCAAAAATAGGTTGAAAATGCTCACAAATTTGTGTTTTTACGTCGTTACAGACTTTTTGACATTTCGATTCGATTTTACGTAACTCAGTAGTTAAATCTTCACGTGTTTGTTCAAGCATGGTGTGAAGATTTTGTTCCATTGCGTCTAACTGTTGCTGTGTTTGTCTCTGGTGTTGTTCCATTGTGTCTAACTTTTGAAGATTTAGTTCCATTGTGTCTAACTTTTGAAGATTTTGTTCTATTATGTCTAACTTTTGAAGCTTTTGCTGTGTTTGTCCCTGATTTTGTTCCATTGTTTCTAACTTTTGAAGCTTTTGTCCCATTTGTTGCATTAATTGTAATAACAATGCACTGGTGTCTGAAGCATGTTCCTCAGTGCTTTTCTGCAGTGAATTTGCACCAGCAACATTCACATTTTGACAAGCGGAAAATGTGTCTTGACTCATTTGAGAAATTGGTGAGAACCCAAAACCTGAGTCTACAGAATTTGCAATATTGTGTTCTGCCATTCCCGATTCCTGAGGCGACCTGTTGCCGACCGATCGATCGATAATGCTTCCCTGTTCACTACCTGTTTCACTGTCTACACCATTATTTGATGCCCGCTCCATTTCCCTATGCACAGTTACTAAATTACTACTTTGAATGTCTGTTAATTCATTACACAGCGGTGCTGGTAAGCTAAGCTCATCGTCACTATTACTTCACTGTTTACTTTGGAGCCTAGTGTTACGTTTTTCACACGCCATTATTGTCACAATATTTCACACGATAACACAGAAAATAAGAGAACACATTAACATAGCACTGAAAATAATATCTAGTTAATTGCAAGCTGCGAAATACTTGGTGCAAATTTACATGCGTGCCACACCTGTTTTACTGTACAACAATTAAAGACTGCAACTACAAAGGAGGTTCTCTCTACAATTACATGCTAGCAATAAACAAAATCTATACTAATTACACAAACTACAAGAAAAAATCAGAAGATTCCAATGAGGTATCCTGGCAGGGTCGCCATATGAAACGTCCCCTTTTAAACAGTTGTACAAGACTGTGCTTAAACTGACACACAATATTTTTAGCGCAACGCAATCTGACTTTCAAAAATCCCTACAAAAGAATGGCCCTGACTAACATTAACCTATACCTTTCACAAATCATTTACCTCACCAAAAATCTTCGTTACTCGAACAACTGCAATACAGCGAGTGCCACTACTGCCAGCTAAATAAAAGATTCAAACTACTGAAGGCACTAACTACTGATAGGCATAGTTAGCAAATGAAAGATTTTGATAGAGAGCAAACAATGTATTTACCTTAATAGTCATAATTGACATCCAGACTTACAAATTTCAAAACTCCGCCATTTCTCTCCCCATATCCACCACTGCTGGCGGCTCACCTCCAACTGCCAAACGCTATGCGCTGTTAACATCCAGCTGCCCAACACTACAATGGCAGGCAACAATGCAAATTACCACAGGCTGCACGCTTCACAGCCAGTGATTTTCATACAGAGCGCTACGTGGCGTTACCAATAAGAAAACCTAAATAGCCTACTTACACCTCCTTTTCGGATGAAAATGCGCCACGAATATCACTCAACGAGTCTTTTCTCTCAAAACCAAGTGATTTCTACAGTTGTGGAATCGTAAGGTCACCAACAGCGCTGGCAGGTTGTTGTAAATAGTGAAGGAGGATACATTGTTGATGACTAAAGTGTCTATTATGTGTAAATGTTGTGTTTATTAATCTTACGAAAAACGCTACGAACTTATCCAACACACCAATATAAAGCTTCACTGAAGAGCCAAAGAAACTGGTACATCTGTCTGATATTGTCTAGGGGCACCGCGAGCACGCAGAAATGCCGCATCACGACGTAGTATGGACTCGACTAATGTCTGAAGTAGTGCTGGAGGGAACTGACACCATGAATCCTGCAGGGCTGTCCATAAATCCGTAAGAGAACGACTGTGTGGAGATCTCTTCTGACAGCACGTAGGAAGGCATCCCAGAGTTGCTCAATAGTGTTCGTGAATGGGGAGTTTACTGAGCAGCGGAAGTGTTTAAACTCAAAAGAGTGTTCCTGGAGCCACTCTGTAGCTATTCTGGTCGTGTGGGCTGTCGGATTGTTCTGCTGGAATTGCCCAAGTCCGGTGGAGTGCAAAATGGATATTAATGTATCCAGCTGATCAGACAGAATGCTTACGTACGTGTCACCTCTCAGAATCATATCTAGATGTATCAGGGTTCCCATATCACTCCAACTGCACACGCCCCACATCATTACAACCCTCCACTAGCTTGAACAGTCCCCTGTTGACATGCAGGGCCCATATATTCATGAGGTTATCTCCATACCCGTACACGTTTATCCGTTCGATACAGTTTCAAATGAAACCCGTCCGACCAGGCAACATGTTTCCAGTCATTAACAGTCCAAGTCGGTGTTGACGGGCCCAGGCGAGGCTCAAATGGTTCAAATGGCTCTGAGCACTATGGGACTCAACATCTGAGGTCATCAGTGCCCTAGACTTAGAACTACTTAAGCCTAACTAACCGAAGGACATCACACACATCCATGCCGGAGGCAGGATTCGAACCCGCGACCGTAGCAGCAGCGCGGTTCCGGACTGAAGCGCCTAGAACCGCTCGGCCACAGGGCCGGCCCAGGTGTGGCGTAAAGTTTTGTGTCATGCAGTCGTCGAAGGTATACGAGTGGGCGTTCGGCTTCGAAAGCCCATATCGATGATATAAATGGTTCACATGATGACACTTGTTGACGGCCCAGCATTGAAATCTACGGAAGGCTGGTACTTCTGTGACATTGAACGATTCTCTTCAGTCGTCGTTGGTCCCGTTCTTGCAGGATCTTTTTCCGGCCGCAGCGAAGTCGGATATTTGATGTTTTACCGTATTCCTGACATTCACTGTATACTCGTGAAATGCCCGTACGGGAAAATCCCCACTTGATCGCTACCTCGGAGGTGCTGTGTTCCATCGCCCGTGCGCCGACCGTAACACCATGTTCAAACTCACTTAAATCAGGATGAGTTGCCATTGTAGCAGCAGTACCGCTCTAACAGTTGCCCCAGATATTTGTTGTCTTATATAGACGTTGCCTATGGCAGGGCCGTATTCTGTCTGTTTACATATCTCTGTATTTGAATCGCATGCCTATACCAGTTTCTTTAGCGTTTCAGTGTATAACTACGTAATCATCATTCTTTTTACCGAATAGTTTCTTTAAAATCGTTTGAGAAATTTTGCGGTGTAGCCGACGTGGGCGCACAGTTGTGCCGGAGTAGTGCGTCAGCCACCAGCTTGCCGAAAACTCAGGGACTAGGCTGAACCAGCCGCATCGCGGAATTCCGCCCAAGTGTGTTTTGCTGAGAGGCCTAATCGCCGGTCTCAAGAACTGCGAGTAACGGTCCGGAGGTCCTGTATCCACGGGGGAGGACTGCAGGTCTTTAAGAATCCACCTGGAATATCCCTGGCCCGTCGCGGAAATCCGCTCGAGTATGGCTAGATAATCGTGTTGCTTGGCTTTGCTGCGCATCAGGTTGCAACCAGAGCGGACCGCGGCAGCTCGGCTTGTTCCCTCAGCAGAGGCTTTGGCAGCGTACACAGTCCTAACTTGGTTGTTAGGGCGGCGGTAGCGTGCCCCCTGTGCCCGGCTTGATTTCCACCTCACCCAGGCGGAGCCCACAGGCGGTCGGCTATTGTGTACCGCGTAACCCGTCGGTGGGAACTTAATACAGGAGAGCTGGGGGTACCGCGCCGCGCTTGCGGCTCGTGCGCTTGCTATGACTTAGTGGTCCGCAGACAAATTCACGAAAAGACACGGGTTCCCAGGTGTTTCTTGACTTCCGCAAGGAGTTTGATACAGTTCCCCACAGTCGTTAATGAACAAAGTAAGAGCATATGGACTATCAGACCAATGGTGTGATTGGATTGAAGAGTTCCTAGATAACAGAACGCAGCATGTCATTCTCAATGGAGAGAAGTCTTCCGAAGTAAGAGTGATTTCAGGTGTGCCGCAGGGGAGTGTCGTAGGACCGTTGCTACTCACAATATACATAAGTGACCTTGTGGATGACATCGGAAGTTCACTGAGGCATTTTGCGGATGATGCTGTGGTATATCGAGAGGTTGTAACAATGGAAAATTATACTGAAATGCAGGAGGATCTGCAGCGAATTGACGCATGGTGCAGGGAATGGCAATTGAATCTCAATGTAGACAAGTGTAATGTGCTGCGAACACATAGAAAGAAAGATCCCTTATCATTTAGCTACAATATAGCAGGTCAGCAACTGGGAGCAGTTAATTCCATAAATTATCTGGGAGTACGCATTAGGAGTGATTTAAAATGGAATGATCATATAAAGTTGGTTGGTTGGTTGGTTGGTTTGGGGAAAACCAGAGAGCTTGGTCATCACTCTCATCGGATTAGGGAAGGATGGGGAAGGAAGTCGGCCGTGCCCTTTCAGAGGAACCATCGCGGCATTTGCCTGGAGTGATTTAAGGGAAATCACGGAAAACCTAAATCAGGATGGCCGGACGCGGGATTGAACCGTCGTCCTTCCGAATGCGAGTCCAGATATAAAGTTGATCGTCGGTTAATCAGATGAAAGACTGAGATTCATTGGAAGAATCCTAAGGAAATGCAATCCGAAAACAAAGGAAGTAGCTTACAGTACACTGCTTGTTTACTGCTCACCGGTGTGGGATCCGTAAAAGATAGAGTTCGTAGAAGAGATAGAGAAGATCCAACGGAGAGCAGCGCGCTTCGTTACACGATCATTTAGTAATCGCGAAAGCGTTACGGAGATGATAGATAAACTCCACTGGAAGACTCTGCAAGAGAGACGCTCAGTAGCCCGGTACGGGCTTTTCTTGAAGTTTCGAGAACATACCTTCACCGAGGAATGGTTCAAATGGCTCTGAGCACTATGGGACTCAACTGCTGAGGTCATTAGTCCCCTAGAACTTAGAACTAGTTAAACCTAACTAACCTAAGGACATCACAAACATCCATGCCCGAGGCAGGATTCGAACCTGCGACCGTAGCGGTCTTGCGGTTCCAGACTGCAGCGCCTTTAACCGCACGGCCACTTCGGCCGGCTCCTTCACCGAGGAGTCAAGCAGTATATTGCTCCCTCCTACGTACATCTCGCGAAGAGACCATGAGGATAAAATCAGAGAGATTAGAGCCCACAAAGAGGCGTACCGACAGTCTTTCTTTCCACGAACAATACGAGACTGGAACAGAAGGGAGAACCGATAGAGGTACTCAAGGTACCCTCCGCCACACACCGCCAGGTGGCTTGCGGAGTATATATGTAGATGTAGAAGATTCAACAGTAGCGTTGAGTGAACGATCTCTGTTAGACGGGGACTAATCACGAACTCAATAATAAAAGCAGGTCAAGGGGAGGGGGGGGGGGGGGTTCAAAAATGGTTCAAATGGCTCTGAGCACTATGGGACTCAACATCTTAGGTCATAAGTCCCCTAGAACTTAGAACTACTTAAACCTAACTAACCTAAGGACATCACACACACCCATGCCTGAGGCAGGATTCGAACCTGCGACCGTAGCAGTCCCGCGGTTCCGGACTGCAGCGCCAGAACCGCTAGACCACCGTGGCCGGCGTCAAGGGTGGGGGGGGGGGGGGGGAGTAGGATGTCAAAGGGGTCGACTTGGAGCAGGAGAGACACCACAGCACATTTTAATTTCCACTGTCTGTACTTTTACAAAAAAATTCAAAAACTTTGTCAGCACAACTAGGAAGTATTCAGGATTCACATTCATAGCAGTGGAAGTTCAGAAACATAACAAAATATTTTTTTGCATGTGAAAGTTCATCATTTTTTTCACTTGATATTGCCTGCATTTGTTGCTATAGGTACACTTTTCTTCGTAATTCAGAGAGATACTTCGCTGAATTTAGCACAGCATACAAACAGTACTTGCAGATGTATGAAACTCTACAATTTATTTAATTTATGAAAATATGAGTGAGCTGTTACATTTTAAACTTCATGTTTAGAGAAAACTCAAATTTTATAATTAATTATCTCAATTTTTACCACAGTTTATGATAGATTTGAAAGATTCTAGAGTTTCATGCACCTGTAAGTATGGTTTGTACGCTGCGCAAAATTCATCGAAGAATCTTTCTTACTTATGAAGAAAAGTGTACATATAGCAATAAATGCAGCCAATAATAAGTAAAACAATTATGAAATTTCATATGTAAAAAAATTATTTTGTTATGGTTTTGAACTCCCACTGCCATGAGTGTAAATCCTGAATCATTCCTGTTCATGCAGACAAAGTTTTATGAATTTATTTGTAAAAGTATAGAGAGGGGAAATTAAAATGTCCTGTTGTGCCTTTCCTGCTCCAAGTCAGCCCGCTTGACGTCCTACTCATCTTAATTGAAGCATTGGATACCATTTCTCCAACTCAAAACGAGACGTTTTTAAATTAACATAGTCTTCGGGCTACATTACAGATTGGTCTTCCATCACAACCGATATCCCAGAAAAATATTATGGACGCGAAGCAGATATTGTCAGTGACTACGAAGTATTTCACGACGGAGTCCTTGCATAAAAAGTTCTCGGTTTACTTGCCGTGTCAAATTTGGATAAAATCCAAGCTTTCGATGACTACCTCCGTCATCTTCGTCAGGAATAAAACTGACTGTCGTGGACCCGTGAGGCTTCCGCTTTTATAAGCAGTGGACGGCTTCTCGTTGGCGGGATGACGTCACGGTGAAAACGGCGCGTACAGAGGTGGCGGCCTCTATGGCCATAGATTTTGCATTGTGGAAAATATTATGAAATGACTGACGGAACAGCCATGGGTCCGCCACTGTCACCATTCATAGCTAACTTCTTCATGGAGGATTTCGAAGAACGATCGTTGAACAGTTCTCCCTTACGTCCAGCTTGCTTCTTCAGGTATGCTGACGATACATTTTTAATCTAGCCACATGGCAATGAGGCACTGCAGCAGTTTGTTGATCATTTGAATGGTATACATCAGAACATAAGATTTACAGTGGAGGTGGAGAAGGATGGGATGTTATCCTTCTTAGATGTGCTGGTGGAGCGAAAATCAGATGGGCGTCTCGGACATTCTGTGCACAGAAAACCGACGCATACAGATTTATATCTAAACGCGCGTAGTTTTCACCACCCAGCTCAGAAGAGAGATATGCTGAATACCTTGGTACACATAGCAAGGACTATTTCGGACAAGGATCATCTCGGCTCTGAGATTATCCATCTGACGACGGTATTCAGGAAAAATGGATATTCTGATCGTGATATCAGGTCTACTCTGACGAAGAAACCTAGAGAGGACGCTGTTCGAACAGATCAAGAGAACCAACACATCGCGTGGCTACCATTCTGCGGTGCAACGACCAGCAAGTTCGACAGAGTCCTGAGCCGACAGGGAATCAGACCAGTCTTCCGGTCACCCAGGAAGATTAAGGAAATGTTGCAACCCGTGAAAGATAATCTCGGCCTGAGAGTACCGGGAATTTACAGCTTTCTTGGCGAGTGTGGCAAAAATTACGTGGGCGAGTCTATAAGAACTGTTGCAGATCGCTGTGTGGAACATCAGCATCACCTGAAATACAGGCACCTGGAAAAATCAGCCGTGGCTGACCACAGTTTGTAACATAAACATAAGATTTTATTCGATGAAACAAGACTGCTTGCTTACGCTTCAAACTATTGGGACTCTGTAATCAGGGAAGCAGTTGAAATTAGACTCTGTGAAAAGAATTTCAACAGAGACTCCAGTTATGCACTCAGCAATTCATGGAAGCGCGCAGCTGACAAAGAAAGAGCGCAGAGGGAGACTTCTTACATTCCTCGCAGTTCTCCACCTGTTGCGATGGATGGAGCTGCAAGCAACGCTGGATAAAGCGCGCAAACAAAATCTATGGACATAGAGGCCGCCACCTCCGTACGCGCCGTTTTCACCGTGACGTCATCCAGCCAATGAGAAGCCGCCCACTGCTTAGAAAAGCGGAAGCCTCACCGGTCCACGACAGTCAGTTTTACCCCTGACGAAGATGACGGAGGTAGTCATCGAAAGCTTGGATTTTATCCAAATTTGACGCGGCAAGTAAACCGAGAACTTTTTATGCCAGATATTGTCAGTGTTTTGTTCTCTTTTTGTTTCCACATGTATTACATCACGAGCCACATCATCCTTACGTCAGTGGTCGAACTGAACATTCGTTATCGCTGAGTTCAGTTGATCCAAGGGACTTGAATTAACCTAACGAATGTATCGCCCAGGAAAGTACATACAGCAACAAACAGTTAACTACCAGCAGTAGAGCACTCTGACCTTAGATTTTAAAAAAACATTTTGAAATTAGTAACAGTTAAATGTGAACAAACTTTCATACCGTATTTTTTGTTGAGGGCTGTATTCGAGCTGTAATAGAAACCCTACAATAGTATTTTATTACTGAAGTGATAATCATTAACGGAATGACGAATATCAGCTGCACCACTACTTGATTGTCGTAAAATTTATCCGGCATAGACGAAATTATCACTGAACAGGTAAATATCCCACGACCTAACCATACAGTTCGATGTTCGTTACAATGGTTTGAATGATGAACAGGAGATGGAATACCATTTATTTCATCACATTTCTCAGCCAAAGATACAATTGACACTTAAGAGGCAAATACCCTGTGACACAACCATACAGTTCGATATTCATAATAATGATTTGCGCTTCTTACTAAAAATGATTTATCATTTGCAAGTTACAGTAATCTGTTCATTTTCCATTACAAGTGTGGATTTGACGACGATATTAATCTCAATTTGAACTTCAAATTCAGAAATTTGATGCTTTCAACAGCCTTGCGTAGGCATGCATTTCGTGCATGTTTGTTTCTTCGAAAATAGATGATCCTCAAAGCATACAGCTGCCTGGCCTCGGTGACAAACTTACGCGTTATTTGACCGACAACATCCAAGGGTAATTAGCCTGTTTACGAAAAGCGCCTCTGCTTAATAGCCGTTGTATTGAACGCTTCTGACCTCGACGCCTACTCACGATAAAAATAAGCGCACTGGAGTTCGCACAACATTACACTCTTATTCTTCAAGTCCAATGCAAAAGACTACGTTAGCAAAAATTTGAGAGCAGGCGATTGAGGTTCTCATGCGTAATAAATATGGAATGCAATTGACTGTTAAAGGTTGTGTAATGTAAATTTCTAAATAAAAACTTTGACAGTGACAGAGAACTTCGTTCTGCCTTTGTTTGAAGCCATTTGTTACGAAAGGTTAGAATTTTTTATAATTTCCGAACAACTCCCAATAGGTTATAAGTCAGCAGTGATATTATTTCTTTATTTTTTAAATTCTGAAGATACTGTCCCGAAACTATATAATTGCACAAAAAAAGGAAAAAAAAATACAACTCAACTTCATAGGCACTGAGTAACTCCGTCAAGCATTTTTCTATTTGAAAAAAATTCACGGAAATGGAAAGAGCCTGTTTCCAGCAACTGAAAAGTCATTTCCGACATTAATGACTGTAAAAATTGAATCACGCATAACACTTACCATACCTAGAGATACGCGTTAGAACGTTTCCACGTAGAATACCAAAATCGTGACATAACATTTGACTGCGAGTGGGCACTAGAGTACAAATGCGCTGAGGCAATTTTGAGACAATTGTCTGTGTTCATGTGCGAAAAAATAAGGCGTCTTGAGGACATAAATTCTCGCTTACGGTTTCCTTCATTGATGGAAAGCTGTCGGGTTTCCAGCCGGGTGGCGAAGCGAGAACAGGATGAACATTACACTCTTCGAAACGGCGCGGTTTTTAACCCTGCCACTCGACTGGAGAGCTTTTTATCAATACTACACGCCAGCAAAGTCTCCATTTCTGCTTTCACTACACGACTGCCCAATCAACTTCAAAATTTCTGATGTGTATATATCCAGACTGAAGCGACGAATGAAAATTGGTGCCAAGGCTGGGTTTCGAACCCGTGGTTCCTGCTCACTAGCCAGATCCACTAACCACTACATCACCATGGCACAATGGTTTAGCAGAACTGCACGGAATACCACAGCATGCCTCCCTCCACAATTCAAATTGCGATTCACACCTCAACTCACTTCGTATTCCCCCTAAAATCTCGAACAGCATTTCTGAGGCTCTCCGACAGCATTGCAGTAGCACCACTGCATCGAATAAAACGGGGGATGCTGTCTGAAAGCCAGGCATAAGCGTTTTCACCAAATGAAACTATATAGTCGCAGAGACCTTTTCAAATCTCAAACATCTACGATGTATGTATGCAGACAGGGACGAGGAATGAAAATTTGTATCAAGGCTGGGATTCGAACCCGAGTCTCCTGCTTACTACGCAAATGTGCTAACCACTACATCAACGTCCCATGTCCATGTTCACCACCTGAAAAGGTCTCTGGAAAGTAGCTTCATTTGTTCAAAATTTCACCTCTTTTCCTCTAATTAGTGAAGGCACACACACACACACACACACACACACACACACACACACGACACCGGTAAAACGTACAGTACCTCCAGTCACGCATGTGAGATAGTAAGAAACTGGAGCCACATTCGTAAGGACCAGGGTACAAATCCTTGTGCAGCCATCCAGGTTCAGATTTCCCGTTGTTTCTCTAAGTCGCTTAAGGCGAATCCAATGATAGCTCCTTTGAAAAAAGCGCAGCCAGTTATTTTTCTCTTACTAGTCCAGTCCGTGCTTTGGACATTGCTTCTGATGATCCAGCTGCCGACGCACTTTCAACCTCATTCTGTCTTTTCTCTATCTTATATCCAAGAGGGATCGTGAACCCATGAGCTCAGAGACACAACTCGGCAACTACGGAGGATGTCAGTCTGACGATCATATTATTGTGTTATGGTCAGATTGGAGAACAGAGCTTCAGTAATCTCTCTGGACAAAATATTACTCACGTTTTTAAAGCAGCAAACTTTGCACTTCGGAGCGCTGAAGGTAGTACACAGCTGGTACCAGGCGCTCATGTAGACCGTGTAGACATCAACCGATGATGTAAGTCATGGCAGTGGACAGCGGGTCAGTGCCACTCTGTTGTATGGGATCAGAGCGGTGAGGTGGATCCACGAGGAAACATGACAAAGTGGTAGAAAAGAAACTGTCGTGTTTGGACATGTCCGTGAATACACCGTGAATTAATCACCTAATTTGTTTGGATATCAACACAGACTGTCTTGCATGTCTACAAGGAATGTTGTAACACTCGCAGCCATGTAACATGGGGTGAGGACAGTGGTCGTAAAATGACCAGACTTACAATGGTAATGTTAGTAACAATACATTGGTGGAAAAATATCGCAAACCAAGAAGAACTTGTGCGACAGGGACTAAAGTTGGTAGGCGTGTTCCAACATCTGAAAGACTATGTCTATTCAAATTTCGCTCCTGTCCAATAAGAGTGACGTTAGTGGCGCCACTGTGTTTACTTTAAATACACACTGTAACGGGTGTCAGCTTTAGACTTTAAAGGCTTTGAAGAAATCATTTTATTAAATTAATCTAAAATTTTATTAAATTATCCTAAAATTATCCTAAAATGTTCGCATTTAAAGGAAACAATTTTAACTCAACCAACTGTGCGTTCTTAGTGCAACACTGTAAATTAACCAACAAACTGTTTTTTGCCTTTTTTCACAAATTTTGATATGGTTACTGCACAGCCTACGTTTCGGTTTATAGCCCCGTTTTAAGTACATTATCGATTCCAAAGATGAGAAGCAAAGATAAACATGATGATAAGGCAAAGATAACCATGCCAACAGATCTGTCGATCCTTGGCTTAATGTAAAATTACTGCAATGGCCATTTTCTTGACAAATTACATATTGAATTAAGCAATTCAGCAATTATCCCAACATTACTAAACATACATAGGAGTAAAGTTACGCATCAGCCTGGAACTTTTTATCTACTCGTGGGATGTGTCCCAAAGTTTTACCTCCATCTAGGATTTCCGATAGCATATAAAAACCAAAATTAAACTAAACTCCACCCTAAACAAGCAATGAAGGCCCAGGGATACTGACTGGCCGCCGTGTTATCCTCAGCTCATAGCCATCATCACTGGAAGCGGATACGGAGGGGCATGTGGTCAGCACACCGCTCTCCCGGCCGTATGTCAGTTTACGAGACCCGAGCCACTACTTCTCAATCAAGTAGCTTCTCAGTTTGCCTCACAAGGGCTGAGTGCAGCACGCTTGACAACAGCTCTCGGCAAACTGGATGGCGACCCATCCAGGTGCTAGCCCAGCCCGAGAGCGCTTAACTTCGGCGATCTGACTGGAGCCGGTGTTACCACTGCGACAAGGCTGTTGGCGACACCATGTTAAAAGAGGTGAATATTTGAACTGGAGGTTTTCACTTAATAACAGGTGCGGAGATGTACACATCTGTTTTTTAACTTTTAGGATTTCTAACTGATCAAGTTTTGTCCCCTTTTTCTCTTTGTGTAAGACTTCTACATCTATTACGTATTTGTGGTATTTGCTAAGGCAATGTTCCACAGAGGCTGAATCAGGGTTCTTCAATCTCCAGCTTGTATGATGTTCTCTAAGCCTGGTGCAGATTGACCTCCCAGTCTGTCCAGCGTAGGAAGATTGATACTCCCGGCATTTGATCTTATAACCCCATTTTTTGTAATGGATGGTTTTTTGTCTTTTGCATTGTACAAGCAATTAATTATTGTCTAAGGGGCACAGAAAGACACAGCCAAATCCTTTGCCATCAATGCCGGCCGTAGTGGCCGTGCGGTTCTAGGCGCTGCAGTATGGAACCGCGAGACAGCTACGGTCGCAGGTTCGAATCCTGCTTCGGGCATGGATGTGTGTGATGTCCTTAGGTTAGTTAGGTTTCACTAGTTCTAAGTTCTAGGGGAGTAATGACCTCTGAAGTTGAGTCCCATAGTGCTCAGAGCCATTTGAACCATTTTTTGATTTTGCCATCAATTTTTTACTTATCCTGTTTGACTTTTTTTTGAGATGTTTATCTTTGACTTATCATCACATATATATTTGTTTTATGAACTTTGGAGTTAGTAATGTATTTGAAAATGGGATTATATCCCGAAACATATGTTATGTAGTAACGATAATAAAAGTTGTGAAACAAGGCAAAAAACCATGTTTGTTTACTTTAAAGAAATTTTAAACTGATGGAAATTTAAACTCATTTCTGACTTGTATAGCCTAAGCACAGAAGTTACACTGACGAAGAAAACGTCAGAATTTTTGAAAAATTTGTAAATGTTGAAAAGCAGTTTAATACAATCATTAGTAGTCTTGTAAATAAATTTAATGCAGGACGGAAAGAGACTACTTCCTCGTGATGTTCCCTGTCCTTTGAAATTTATAAAAAATGGCTCTGAGCACAATGGGACTCAACATCTCAGGTCATAAGTCCCCTAGAACTTAGAACTACTTAAACCTAACTAACCTAAGGACATCATACACACCCATGCCCGAGGCAGGATTCGAACCTGCGACCGTAGCAGTCGCGCAGTTCCGGACTGCGCGCCTAGAACCGCGAGACCACCGCGGCCGGCTGAAATTTATAAAATATTTCTTAATGAAAACTGACAAGACTATTTCAAAGCTCAAGACTTTTCTAGAGAATAATCTCAGCATTCGCCATCAGAGGTTCTTAGAATCTAAATCTGTGTGGGCGGACACCGAATACAAAATCGTAGCAGCGGAAACGCAGAAGAATGACATGCGATTAAATCCATACTTTCTCCCTCCGTTAGAGGACTGCAGATCAGCACGAAAGTGGTAAAGACAAAGTAAATAAGGTATCATAAAAAAGTGACTGGTCGCAATTTTGCAACCTTTCAGCGTGTGTTGAAACTAATTTCTATCAACACATCGTCCGGATGGAATCCCAGTTCAATTTAACAAAGACTACTGTACGGCATTGGCCCCTTACCTAGCTTACGCTAATCGTGAATTTCTCGCCCAGCGCAAAGTCCCAAGGGACTGGAAAACAGAGCAGGTGATTCCAGTATGTAAGAAGGGAAAAGAACGGACGCACAAAATTGCAGACAAAAATCCCTAACTTCTGTCTGCTGCAGAATCCTTGAACACATTCTCAGTTCGAATATAATTAACTTTCTTGAGACTGACAAGCTTATGCCCACGAATCAGCATGGCTTTAGAAAGCATCGTTGGTGCGGAACTCAGCTTGTCCTTTTCTCATATGTACACCAAGAAACTATGGATGAAGGACAACAGGCAGATTCCATATTTCTCGACTCCCGGAAAGCATTTGACACGGTGCCCCATTGCAGGCTGTTAACGAAGGTACGAGCGTATGGAATTAGTTCGTAGGTATGTGAGTGTCTCGAAGACTTCTTAAATAATAGAACCTAGTATGTTGTCCTCAACAGCGAGTGTTCATCGGAGACAAGGGTGTCGTCAGGAGTGCTCCACGGAAGTGTGATAGGGCCGTTGTTGTTGTTTATATACACAAATGATTTAGCGGACGGGGTGGGCAACAATCCGTGGTTGTTTCCTGATGATGCCGTAGTTTACGGTAAGGTGTAGAAGTTGAGCGACTATAGGAAGATACAAGACGGCTCCGACAAAATTTCCAGTTGGTGTGATGAATGGCAGCTAGGTCCAAATCTGGAAAAAATGTAAGTTAATGCGAATGAGTAGGAAGAAGAATCCTGTAATGTTCGTATGCAGTATTATTAGTGTCCTGCTCGACAGAGTCAAGTCTTTTAAATATCTGGGCGTAACGTTGTGAAGCGATACGAGATGGAACGAGCATGTGAGAACTGTTATGGGGAAGGCGAATGGTCTTCTTAGGTTTATTGGGAGAATTTTAGGAAATACGGGTAGCATTTCACCTGTAAAGGAAACCGCATATAGGTCGCTAGAGTGACCTATTCTTGAGTACTGCTTTAGTGTTTGGGATCTGTAACACCTACAACGCCTGTCGGTGTTAATAAACCAAAATAGCTCCCACATTAGCTCCCATGCCATCGAAATATAAATTCAGAAAATGTCCCAAGCCCCTCCACAAGTAGTAATTTACGAAATAGAAATAAGAGACAAATAGAGGGAAATCTATAGTAAAAAAATAATAGAAAAAGAAAAGAATTTTAATCATAAATTTCGGAAGCATGGGAGGGGGGAAAACGATAGAAATGGTTAAATTGTTAGTTATTCTTATATATGAAAAAATCAATATTATTGTCACAGAACGTAGGTCTTGAACACCAAAGATAGCGTTTGCTAAAGTATAAATAGACATACAATGCAATTATGATACTCCAGTGTCTATCCTCTAGACTGTTCGAAGTCAATTAGGGCGTACAGCTTTAGGAAGCAACAATAGGAGCTTTATTAAACCAGGGCGCACGAATAAATCGCGACGAGATTGTTTTCTGGGAAGCATTAATTTCAGATCAGAATTAGAACTTTTGTCATATTAGTGGAACCGGGAGGTGATCAATAATCTCTCTGAATTTAACATCACTTCGTGTGAAGATTCAAATATTTTACGGAATTAACGATTTTTGGACAGATTCAGACTTTGTATTGTGATAGTGGAAAAGCTTTACTTCACGCGACTAGTAATCATAGTTCGAGACAGTTTATGGATATTAAATGGGAACAATCTTTTTATCGAAAGTGACAGAACATTGTTTAGTATCTCTGATATTGACGGGATTCCAGATTAGATACTTATTCAAAGAACCCCTTTGAATGCGATCGTGTGAATGAACTGATTTATTAATAATTATTGTTAAATAAAATAACGTGTTATTTTGAAACTGACTATTCGTCTTGAACTTTACTTCGATTTAGGTTCACAAATAATTAGGTTACGTGATTTTCACCAAGAATAAACTGCAGACTAGTAACTGAAACAAGTGAACGAGAATCTATTGATAAGACTAGTATTAATTTACGTATGGTTTTTTCCTTCAGAACTGGGAAGACAATACGTGTAGTGACTCACTGGGGTTAATTTAAGAACTAGCCGGGATAAAACAAAACCCATCAATACCAGTCAATGTATAGATAAATTAACATTCCTACTTTCACGCAAGATACGGAAGTCGGGATAGAAAAAAAGGGTCGCTACAGATCCGCACCATAATCGATTAAAGGAAGACATCGAGTCAGTTCAGAGGCGGGCTGCCGGATTTGTTACCTGCAAATTCGACCAATACGTAAGTGTTACGGAGATGCTTCGGGAATTCAAATGTCAATCCCTGGATGGAAGGTGATGTTGTTTTGGGCAACAATGTTGATAAAATTTAGAAAAACGACAACTGAAGGTAACTGCTGAACGATTCTACTGCCGCCAACATGCAACACACGTAAGGAGCACGAAGATAAGACACGATAAGTAGGCAGCTACGATTCTGTCTATGTTTAGACTTACATGTACTAGGGCTGTTCAATAAAGAATGACCATAATTTTTTATGGTCTAATCTCCTGGTTCCCGCCTGTGAGAGATAGGCAAAGTCAGACGTGTTCAGTATCGCTTACCGCTGCAATGAAGGTAACACGTGAGGAACAATATGCGACTTTGAAATTCTACTTTCGTTTGAACAAATCTTGAGCTGAGGCCTATACAGTATTACAGGAGGCCTACAGAGAGTTTGTTCTTCCCTACAGACAGCTCGAAGGTGGTTTAAAATGTTTAAAGAGGGGAGACAATCAATTTCAAAGGAAGATGGACCCGGTGCTCCAGTTACTGCTCTTACGGAAGAAAACATCAACACTGCTGCTGTCATTGTGAGAGAGGCGAATTACCTTAAGATCACTTTCTGAAATACTGGACATTTCATTGGGTGCCACCCACTCGTTGGCGACAGAAGAATTACACATGACATGTGTTTGCGTGCGATGGCTTTCAAGACCGCTGATTTCCGAACAAAAGGACATCCGCGTGCAGGTCTGCATGCAGTTAAAGTTGATGTTACAGGAAGGTTCGGAGTTCCTTTCAAATGTAATTACTGCTGATGAAACTTGGCTACATCGTTTTGATCCTAAGAGCAAAGCTCAGTGTGGAAATCTCCTTCATCAACAACCCCAAAAAATGCAAAAGTGGTTGCTTCTGCTGGGAAAGTTATGGCCATGTCATTCTTTGATATTCATGGAATGGTTTATCAGCATGTTGTACTTGCACAACATCAGTAACTGTACAATACTACAGGGATGTCCTGAAAACATTGCAATTCCGTATTAGTCGCAAAAGGCCACATTTCCGTGAAGCAGGCAGGATACTGCACCACGATAATGCGCGGCCGCATATTGCCAATGCTGTTGCTGAATACCTTGCAAAAATCAACGCGAAGGGCATTCCTCACCTTCCCTATAGCCCGGATTTAGTCCCATGTGACATTTTCCTATTCCCTAACATGAAGAAACGACTTCATGGGAGGCATTATCAATCATCAGAAGCAGTGGTGACGGCTGCGGAGGCGATTTTGAAGGACCTCTCAAAAAATGGTTTCCAGCATGTATTTGAAGACTGGCAGAAATGCTAGAAGAGGTGCATCACATTCATGGGAGACTACTTTGAAAAGGACCATCATAGTTATGAGGATGAGTAAAGGTATGTCGTCAAAAAATTATGATCATTCTTTATTGAACAGCCCTCGTACATGCTGCTTTTTTGCGCAATGAATAGAGCAAAGTCCACCCACAGAATCTCACTGGCACACTGCAACTTAATTGGTTGTCTTCGAATTGGCATTACTCAAAAATGGTAACAGACATTGATCCTTTAGTGAAAAGCAAAATAAGTAATATTTATTGACATTATGTGTTTTTATGTTTGAAACGCGTACGTTTCATATGTATTCATTACCAGCGATGGCGAGGCATGACAGAATCTCTGACCAGAGAGTTATTTATCGTTGCTAGTCTGCGCTTGACCGCGCGAGAGTTCGGTTGCGTGTAGCGAGTCGGCAGAGACAGTTGGAGAGTAGTAGCAGTCTGGTACAGTTGTGTGTAGCGAGTGGACGGTTGTACTGAGCGGCCGTCGGCATGCGTCGGCGGCGTGCTCTCCTGGCATCTCTGGTCACGGTTCGGGACGAGGTATATTATTATAGAAGGTAATGAAGCAGCATTGCGCTCAGCTAATAACATATGTTAATTGTAATTAATTTGTTCAAGAAATGCCCCAATAATAATTTTTTTATAAACAAAATCTTTTAAAGAAAAGTAATCATTTCAATTTAAAGAATTTTTCCACTCTTTTGAAGAAAAAGCATTCATTTCAATTTAAAGAATATTTCATATGCATTCCGTCCAAGAATCAAAATTAAATATGGGCCAGCATTGCACCGAGCTGTGCCGAAAAATAAGAGCAGATATAGATGCAGTTTTAGTGAGGTAAGAATTTATCAGGTTTAATTATTTCACAGGGCCGAAGGTCAGCGTGGCTGCCCTTATAAGATTTATCAGGTTTAATTATTTGTGTTGAGATGTTCCATTCAGTTCATGGTTCATTTTTATTATTCAGTTTTGTGGGAATACAACATTTGGCACCATTTCACTTAACATTGACTTTCATATTCTTGCTGGGAGGTTACAATTTCTGTAATTATTGACTTTCAAAATTTTTGTGGGGAGGTTACATGTTTAACGCTTAAATAAGGTAGTAACGAAATGTAGATTTGTCAGTTTAGATGTAGCTCTAAAACGGCAGTCGTCATAAGGTTGCAACAGTGGTAAGAAATACCTTGTTTCTCACTTAGCTGTTCATTGCTGTGGTTTGAGCGCGAGCCATCTCGCATGAACAGCTGTGCTGAACCTCTAGACTTCTCGGTACGCCCGTACCTGTGAAAAGCCAGTTAGCCATGCAAAAGCTCCAGGCAGCACGTAAGTGTCACTCCGTGCAGTTGTAACAACCTCGTGTGTTGGTTAGGAGGGGGCCAGTTCAGGACCTGTACCCAACCTCTCTGCGTACTTGACACACTGGATCTTCACTTGAAGCTATAGTCTTGAGTCTATCGTATGATAGCGGAAGCCATCTCGTGGTTATCCCACGCAACCTGATTGCAAATTTGGTGATTCGCCATGTTGTGCAGCCATTCATGCATAGCATTCCAGGGGGTGTTTTCCAACAGGACAACACTCGTCCACGTACCGCTGCTGGAATAAACCGTCCCTGTATTGACCGACCAAGTGCAACTGGCATCGAACTGTATCGCACAAACCGACATCCGGCACCTCTAGAACACAGTGCGTGCACGTCTGCATTCAACATTCTGGCGGTATCATATCTTCTGTCTCATTTTCCTTTACTTCCTTTCTAAAGCGTTAGTCCTCTAGTTCGCTCTATGTATTAATTCGAACTTTCAGCTTGCCCTTCTTTGCCGGCCCGGGCTTGCCATCCGAGCTCTATATATTCAAACAGTTGCTCCTCTTTTCTTCAAAGATCTTTATTAATATACCAGCAATTCAAATTAGCAATGCCCTGTCTCACTCTTACATTAATCTACCAGTTGCAATATTAATCACTTAAATGTATTACCTAAGCAAACGTATTCTGGAAATTTCATCACTCTACATTAATTATTTTTTGGTGTTGAGATTTTTTCCGTCAGTATATAATGGTTATCGATTAATTTGTTATGAAGCCTAATAAAAGCATTCATATATTATTAACAACCATGCAACTACTAATACATTTAATTTTTTGAAGCGGTCTTCCAAATTAATCGGTTAACTGGCAAAATTAATTATACAGTGGAAATGCGGACTATTGTGACCAACTAACAATGCCTACTATGTCCCACAACCTAGCATCGCCGTGCCATAATTTTTAACTAACATTCACATACAATATGAAACTTACAGCTCGTATAGAGAAATCAAGATACTAAAAAATGTAACTAACGAATTCAGGCTTTAGTAGTAGGTCTATTTAGTAAACTATGGTATTCTGTAAAAAAAATGACATTGCCCGTAACTTTACAATGAAAGTCTTTATGAGTCAATATATGCAACAAAGTATATCTAGCAAGTAATATACACTATGTGATGAAAAGTATCCGGACACCTGGCTGAAAATGACTTACAAGTTCGTGGCGTCCTCCATTGGTAATTCTGGAATTCAGTATGGTGTAGGCCCACCATTAGCTTTGATGACAGCTTCCAGTCTCGCAAGCATACATTCAGTCAGGTGCTGGAAGGTTTCTTGGGGAATGGCAGCCCATTCTTCACGGAGTGCTGCACTGAGGAGAGGTATCGCTGTCGGTCGGTGAGGCCTGGCGCGAAGTCGACGCTCCAAAACATTCCAAAGGTGTGCTATAGGATTCAGATCAGGACTCTGAGCAGGCTAGTCCATTACAGGGATGTTATTGTCGTGTAACCACTCCGTCACAGGCCGTGCATTATGAACAGGTTCTCGATCGTGGTGAAAGGTGCGATCACCATCCCCGAATTGCGCTTCAACAATGGGAAGCAAGAAGGTGCTTAAAACATCAATGTAGGCCTGTGCCGTCATAGTGCCACTCAAAACAACAAGGGGTGAAAACCCCTCAATCTCACCTCTCACATAGTTGTCATAGTATTTGGAGCGGATCCTGATGCAGTTCGGAATTCCTGTGTGATGGTGTGGATAGATGTCTGCCTATTACACATTACGAACCTCTTCATCTGTTGGCAGTCTCTGTCAGTCAGCAGACGAGGTCGTACTGTACTCTTTTGTGGTGTACGTGTCCCTTCGCTTTTCCACTTCACTATCACGTCGGAAACAGTAGACCTAGGGATGCTTAGGAGTGTGGAGATATCGCGTACAGACGTATGACACAAGTGACACCCAATCACCTGACACCGTTCGAAGTCCTTCAGTTCCGCGGAGCGCCCCACTCTGCTCTCTCATCACGTCTAATGACCACTGAGGTCGCTGATATGGAGTACCTGGCAGCAGGTGGCATCACAATGTACCTAATATGAAAAAGTATGCTTTTGGGGGTGTCCGGATACTTTTGATCACAAAGTGTATGAGACATGCAGCCTTTTGCGAGTGTTATAAAAGTCTTACATTACTTGTAAAACAGTAGTTGTGGAAGAGAGGCCTCAGAACCTGAAAAGACTACGTGAATATCTAGCAAACTTAAGTGTGAAGATTTTCTGCATTTTCTGAAATTTGGACTTTGACTTCGGTCCCTCCAGTTTGCAGGAGTTTCTCGGTAGGAAGGGTTAACTATTCAATTCGTTAGCTAGAAACACACTTCAAACGAGAATTCTAAGACCGCGTTATCTACGACGAAAATGGCTGTTACGCCAAGTGTGACGCGGACTGGATCCAAGTTGGGAGATAGAATTCCTGTAGCAGTTGGACGTTATATCTATTTTACTTGTTATTGCTTACAGTTTCGATATTCGCCCCCTGAAATCCAATAGGGTCTCATTTTCTCGCTACAGAACGTTGTATGCAACTTTCATAAACATTCACATCAAGATTTGTAATTTACGCATTTAGAATAATTATATAAATTAATTATAATTGAAATAGAAAGTCTATAAAATACCAAATGAAAATGAAAATTCCGCCTGTGGTACGTTGTTTACGTGTGTAAAAGTTTGGTCGTAATCGCCTCTCCCAAAGATAGTGACTGTGACAAAGTCACGCAGGAAGAATGCAACCCTACTGCAAATTAATATGAGTGCTGAAAAATCGCAGAATTGGTCGCTAAATGAAATGCCAATATTTAAGAAAACCAATTACGTCATTTGGTACGTTTTGAGATTCCAACCATCAGATAGCCTGCAAACCAAAATACAAATGACAGAAAATATATGAATGTATACAGCAACATGACGAGAGTACAAGCATAACGAAGTTTCATCATATTGAGAGCCGTAATCATTTTAGTTATTCAGTTGCAGAAAGACAAGTTGTAACTGATACAGCTGTCGCGGCAGATTAATTTCAAAGCTACATCATGCTTTATTGATGGACAATTTACACCACCAGAGGGCGGTGAAGCATGCATAAAAAAAATAACATTCAGAAAGGTATACAAAGCAAGAAATTTAACGACACGTCGTAAGACAATTTTCTACAATGGTATAAAATGCCATCAAAAATTCAAATGGCTCTGAGCACTATGGGACTCAACTGCTGAGGTCATTAGTCCCCTAGAACTTAGAACTAGTTAAACCTAACTAACCTAAGGACATCACACACATCCATGCCCGAGGCAGGATTCGAACCTGCGACCGTAGCGGTCTCGCGGTTCCAGACTGCAGCGCCAGAACCGCGCGGCCACTTCGGCCGGCAAAATGCCATCAATCGAATAGACATATAAAATAATAATGCGTAAGGTATACATACCAATTACACAAAATCAAAATTACGCACAAATGACGTATTGACGAAAAGTATCAACCGTACCACGTAGCGATATACAATAAAATGTATGAAATTTCAATGTTAAAAAAAAAAATCGTAGTCGTGGCATACTACACGAATACAAGTACTCACAGGATTAGGTAATCAAACTAGCATCACTGACAGATATTTAAATAAATCAAGAGAAATGTGAAATACATAAAATGATGTGACAAGGCCCCAGGAGTACAAAGCAGTATGGAGGGTGTAAAAATACTTCGGAAATGCTCAAGGGGTAACAGAATAGGACATAATAAATAAGCAGTACATTTTTACATTTGAAGGATATCAGGGACTCAAACCTTCCAGAAAACACATCAAATCGGAAAGTCTACTTGCGCATAATGAAACACAAAAATGTGACATACATAGAATTAGACCAAGGACAGGGTGAGGGAGATCGTACAAGTAAGAATGTTAAAATAGGTAATGAGTGAAATACTGAGCATAGCATAGAAAACGTAATAGCAACTTATTAATGAGTGAATGAAATACAAAATAACTTTGAAAGCCGAAGCTGTCATAGAATCAAACCCTCAAGAAAAATACACATTAAAAAGTGTGCACATGACCAATACATCTGCCTAAAATAACATAGAGTAATACGAATAGCACAAAACTTAGGTTGAAGGAATGTGGCGCAATTACACACAAAACGGTTTCTATATTTATTCTGATTAATAAAATACGACGAAAGTGAAAGGTGTAACAATCAACCGCACGAACAAATACGTTTGTGGAGCACGGTAGAGCAGGTAGGAAATATATAGAATTACAAGTGTAGTGTTTCCTCAGATATTTTAAAGTACCACTGGCGTCTTAAAATCCGCTGTTCATTCAACGCTGAAGACGGGTCACGCGAGTGGTGTATAAAAATTTCTGACTCTTCCAAAAAAATAACTCGAGCTCTTTTGGTTCGACATGAAGTATCTTAAGTCCTCTGTCTGTGGGAAGTTTGAGGTGTCCACCATGTGCTAAATGGCACCCGAGTGAGGAATTATTTCTATTAGTATTTTCACCAAACCTAGTGAACAAGTTTCTTCCAGTTTGACCCACGTATATCGATTCACAGGAACCACATATCACAAAATTAAATACGACGGAAGTAGGCTTTCCATACATATTGCATTCTATGTGTTTTCTGGAGAGTTTGAGACCCTGACATCCTTCAATGTAAAATTTTTTGCTTATTTATTATAATACTTTCTCCTGTTAACTCTTAAGCATTTCCAAAGCATTTTACGCCCTCCATACTGCTTTATACTCCTGGGGCTTTGTTACATCATTTTATGTATTTTATCTTCCTCTTGATTTATTTTAATATCTTTCAATGGTACTAGTTCTATTACCTGATCCCATGAGTGCTTGTAATAGTGTCTTATGCCACGACTACTTTTTTCTTTTAACATTGAAACTTCATATATTTTATTATATATCGCTATGTGGTATGGTTGACAGTTTTCGTCAATACGTCATTTGTACATTATTTTGACTTTGTTTAAAATATTATTTTATATGTCTAATCTATTGATGTCATGTTATACCAATGTAAAAAATTGTTTTAAGACGTGTTGTTAAATTTCTTGCTTTGTAAGCCTTCTGAATGTTATTTTTTATATTCAACAATTTTTTGTAAATAAATTAAAATTTGTCGTTCTGTTTTCGCCGCTACGCGGCACGACCCATGTATGCTTCACCGCCCTCTGTTGGCGTTAATTGTCTATCTATAAAGCATGATGTAGTTTTGAAATTGTTTTCCACGACAGTTGTATCAGTTACAGCTTATCTTTATGCATCTGAGTATCTAGGTGATGATGGCGAGTATGTCAGCTCTCAATATGACGAAGCTTTGTAATGCTTGTACTCTTGTCATGTTGCTCTGTATACCTTCGTTTGTATTTTGGTTTGCAGAGTATCTGATTGTTGGAATCTCTCCCAAACGCATTAGATAAAGCAATTGGTTTCTTAAATAGTGCCATTTAATTTAGCGACCAATTCAGCAATTTTGCAACACTCATATTAATCTCCCAAGGGGCTTTGTTTCAACTTAGGACTTACAAAGGTCTGTCGATTTTTTCTGGCAGTACCGTATCTTCGACTTTATCTTCCCTTACTTCGTCCTCTATTTCTATAATGTATAGCATTGTCGTCAAGTTTGTTTTCCTTATACAGACGCTATATGTATTCCTTTGACCTACCAGCCTGCCTTTCTTTGCTTAGTACGGGCTTGCCAACCGAGCTCTGTATATTCATGCAGATGCTCCTCTTTCCTTCAGAGATTTATTTAATATTCCTATTCGGCCCTCTCAAATCATGATACTACATTTGTTAGTCGTCTACTCTACCATGGCAGCATATGGTTTACAGTGAATTCCTAATCTTAACCTCTGAGAAATATGAGGGATAAGAAAGACGCATTCCTCAGATAGCACATGTTGTGGAGTTCTAAATCGATAATCCATGCTAACTAATCTAAGGACATCACACACATCCATGCCCGAGGCAGGATTCGAACCTGCGGCCGTAGCGGTCGCACTGTTCCAGACTGTAGCGCCTAGAACCGCTCGGCCACCCCGGCCGTCGCACATCGACTCCTCTGTGTCACTCACAGTACTCAGGTGGAGGACAACTTAGCACGACAACATCAGAGCTGGTGAAGACCGACTATCGGCTTGCACAGCGAGTTTCATAGAAAGTTCGTAGCGAGGTTATATCGCAATTACGCAAGGCGTATCGGCTGACTTTCTCTGTGCGCTCAGGTTACCTGCGCTGAGGTGAGTAACCGGTGTGCGTTCACCGTATCTGCGCTTTCAGGGCGAGTGTTCAGTCACCGCATCAGGACGGGCTCTGGTAGGCAGCTGCAGCCAGTGAAAATACACCGCAAAGGCCGAAGGAGCGCAGCGGCTCATTAAAAGGGTTACGGTCCAGACACCGTTCTGTATCGCGTTACGTATCGAAGGGAGAGCAAAGAAATAGACTCGTAATTCAGGAGCCGATGATAAAGTGGTTTATTAAATATCTACTTTATTATACGGTTAAAAAAGTAACTCAATCATACACTACTCGCCGTTAAAATTGCTACACCAAGAAGAAATGCAAATGATAAACGGGTATTCATTGGACAAATACATTATACTAGAACTGACGTGTGATTACATTTTCACGCAGTTTGGCTGCATAGACCCTGCGAAATCAGTACCCAGAACAACCACCTCTGGCCGGAATAACGGCCTTGATACGCCTGGGCATTGAGTCAAACAGAGCTTGGATGGCGTTTACAGGTACAGCTGCCCGTGCAGATTCTACACGATACCACAATTCATCTAGAGTAGTGACTGGCGAATTGTGATGAGGCAGTTGCTCGACCACCATTGACCTAACGTTTTCAGTTGGTGAGAAATCTGGAGAATGTGCTGGCCAGGGCAGCAGTCGAACATTTTCTGTATCCAGAAAGGCCCGTACAGGACTTGCAACATGCGGTTGTGCATTACCCTGCTGAAATGTAGGTTTTCCCAGGGATCGAATGAAGGGTAGAGCCACGGGTCGTAACACATCTGAAATGTAACTTCCACTGTTCAAAGTGCCGTCAATGCGAACAAGAGCTGACCGAGGCGTGTAACCGATGGCACCCCATGCCATCACGCTGGGTGACACGCCAGTATGGCGATGACGAATACACGCTTCCAATATGCGTTCACCGCGATGTCGCCAAACACGGATGCGACCATCATGATGCTGTAAACAGAACCTGGATTCATCCGACAAAATGACATTTTGTCCTTAGAGCACCCAGGTTCGTCGTTGAGTACACCATCGCAGGCGTTCCTGTCTGTGCTGCAGCGTCAAGGGTAACCGCAGTCATGGTCTCCGAGCTGATAGCCCATGCCGCTGCAAACGTCGTCGAACTGTTCGTGCAGATGGTTGTTGTCTTGCAAACGTCCCCATCTATTGACTCAGGGATCGAGATGTGGCTGCACGATCCCTTACAGCCATGCGAATAAGATGCCAGTCATCTCGACTGCTAGTGATACGAGGCCGTTGGGATCCAGCACGGCGTTCCGTATTACCCTCCTGAACCCACCGATTCCATATTCTGCTAACAGTCATTGGATCTCGACCAAAGCGAGCAGCAATGTCGCGATACGATAAACCGCAATCGCGATAGGCTACAATCCGACCTTTATCAAAGTCGGAAAGGTGATGGTATGCATTTCTCCTCCTTACACGAGGCATCACAACAACGTTTCACCAGGCAACGCCGGTCAACTGGTGTTTGTGTATGAGAAATCGTTTGGAAACTTTCCTCATGTCAGCACGTTGTAGGTATCGCCACCGGTGCCAACCTTGTGTGAATGCTCTGAAAAGCTAATCATTTGCATATCACAGCATCGTCTTCCTGTCGGTTAAATTTCGCGTCTGTAGCACGTCATCTTCGTGGTGTAGCAATTTTAATGACCAGTAGTGTAGTTGCAGGTCGCCTATCTGAATCCTTCCAGTGACAACAAAAATTTTATTTTCAATCTATACTACTATATAAAGACATGTCATTGTTCAACCTTATTGCGAAAAATCTGGAAATATACTTCACTGATTTGTTTCTTATTTTTACACGATGCTCTAATTAACATTCGGTGAAGCATATACGTCATATTTTTCACCATTTATACAATAAAATAAATATAAATTTACTTCAAAATTTTACACGAACCTCTAATGAGTATACGGACAGACGTAGGCTATATACACTGAAGGTCCAAAGAAACTGGTATAAACAGGCTTATTCAAATAGAGAGATATGTAAACAGCCAGAATACGGTGCTGCGGTGGGCAACACCTATATTAAACAACAAGTGGCTGACGCAGTTGTTACATGGATTACTGCTGCTACAACGGCAGATTATCAATATTTAAGTGAGTCTGAACGTGGTGTTTCAGTCGGCGCACGAGCGATGGGACACAGCATCTCCGAGGTAGCGATAAAATGAAGATTTTCCCGTACGACCATTTCACGAGTATACCCTAAATATTAGAAATCCGAAAAACATGAAATCTCCTACATCGCTGCGGCTGGAAAAAGAACCTGCAGGAAGGGAACCAACAACGACTGAAGAGAATCGTTCATCATTACCGAAGTGCAACCCTTCCGTAAAGTGCTGCAGATTTCAGTGCTGGGCCATCAACAAGTTTCAGTGTGCGAACCATCCAACGAAATATAATCGGTATGGGCTTTCGGAGCCGAAGGCCCACTCCTATACCCTTGATTGGAAACATGATGCTTGGTAGGACGAGTCTCGCTTCAAATTGTATCGAGTGGATGGGCGTGTACAGGTATGGAGACAACCTCATGAACCCATGGACCTTGCATGTCAGCGGGGGACTGTTCAAGATGGTGGAGGCTCTGTAATAGTATGGGGCGTGTGCAGTTGGAGTGATGTGGGACCCCTGAAATATTTAGATACGACTCTGACAGGAGACATGCCGTAATCATCCTGCCTTATCACCTGCACCCATTCATGTCCATTGTGCATTGTGACGGACTTGGCCAATTCCAGCAGGACAATGCGACGCCCACACGTCTACAATTGCTACAGAGTGACTCCAGGGACACTCTTCTGAATTTAAACACTTCCGCTGGCCACCAAACTCCCCGGAGATGAACATTATTGAGTATATCTGGGATGCCTTGCAACGTGCTGTTCACAAAAGATCTACATCCGCTCGTACTCTTACGGATATGTGGACCGCCCTGCATGATTCATGGTGTCAGTTCCCTCCCGTACTACTTCAGACATTAGTCGAGTCCATGCCACGTCGTGTTGTGGCACTTCTGCGTGCACGCGGGGGGCCCTACACGATAAAAAGCAGATGTACTAGTTTCTTTGGCTCTTCACTGTATATAGGGGAACCGGCGAGATGAAGGAGATGGAAGAGACGAACAAAGAGACTGGGAGGAGAAGATGAACATAGAGAGGGCAGAGAGAGAAGGAGACTAGAACGAATAGCTCGTTCCCGTACGTATTTAGCGGTTGCGAAGCATTGTCTTCTCCGTAATCCATATCTCTATATACGTAAAAGGCTTGTGTACGTACCGAAAGGTGTTTCTCCATGACCGTCCACTGCTATCCACTCGTGGTTGTGGTAGTAGAAAGCCCTTGGCCTCATCCTGTTAGTAAGAGAGTTTCGTTGCGGTGCGTGGCATTGGGTGAGTGTGGCGTGCAAAAATTCGCGAAATATGGAACAATAAGGCTTCTTTGGGAAGGCTACATACTCTGTAATTACGAACATTATCGTACATTTGAAAATGTGTTCATTGTTTCTTGGATTCGACGTAATACAATGCTAGCGCGGTTTCGTCGTTCAGACTTTAATAATGACGTGTTATATCAAATAGACCAATTTTCAATTTATCTGAGAAATCCCTGATGCCCATATCAAAATATATGGCATGGGAGAGGGCACGAGTAGCATTCTAGATATGAGATACACGCAGACGTGTGTCTAATTAAGGATATTACGAATGCAATTATCTTGTTAGTAAGGTAGTCTGGTCACAGTGGGTTATTGTGATGGGACATATTATGATGTTTTTAATGTGTCATTCACGATGTAGTGTATGGTGACAAACTCTTCAATGTGTTTCATCCATGTTCTTCTGGTGGGTGGAAGCAAATGATCTGCGGCTGGCAGATATCTCTATATGCTTCATGCGGAACACTTAGTTCTCGTAGAGAAAGCTATGTTCTCTATGACTTTTCAACTTCAGCGTATTAGCGAATACGCTCGCTTATACACCCCTCACCCTGTTCCATCCAATGCTGGCATTAACATCACGTTACGCAGACATATCTGAGAGTATTTATTGCTCCATATTTCGCTGATTTTTGCCCATCACACTCATCCAGTGCTCCGTACCGTGAGCAAAGTACCTTATTAACAGGATAACTGCTTTCATAATATCCTCAATGTGATATACGTCTCTATGCATCTCGTATCTAGAATGGTCTCATGGTTCGTCTCATGCCATGTATTCTGACCCGGGCAACCCCGGAGTTCTTAGCTAATATTTCGTATATTTACTGACTGAATTTAAAACATTTAAAATGCTGTCATAATCTACCAATTGAGGGATGTCAGCTCACGGTAAAGGTTTAGAACAGTATGTTAAGCTTCAAATTTACAAACTCTATAAGCGTTGAGGCTGCATGAGTTACGGCGCGCAAACTGCCCAGACTGTATTCGTGCAATATTTGAGAATGAGAGCATTTAGAGATTTCCAACTAACTTTATAAATAATTTCAAACCGTTTCTAAACTTTTTCTCGCTGATACCTTCGTCTAGGTAGTTGAAGGGAAAAAATGTCGCTTACTATATTTTCGATGTTCATGCAGTAAAACCTCAGTATCCCACATGACGTTTGAATTTCTTACTCCTTTAGTACTAACTCTATTCGCACCACATTTTCATAGAGTATCCGCATATACCACTGAATGTATGTGCAAAATGATATCATTGTACGGCACAAAATTCAGGAATGTGTTGTCATTAACACTGATATGCTCGTGGTTCTCGAAGTTTTGTAGGTTTCGGGAGTGCATCCGGATCTTGTTGACGTCTTTCCACAATATTTCTGCGGGCAACAGGTCAACTATCTTCAGGTGTTCGCCACTGGAGACTGCTAGTTCACGGTGTCGACCTTATAGCAAAAGCTGGGGCGGAGACGCATGCGTATTGGTCACCGTCACAGGAGGAAGGGAAGTGACCACCCACGGCATCAAGAAGATAAGGAGTTCCTGAAGTCTAGGGCTTTCCTTCCATACGTCAGCAACCTTCAGTCGAAAGTAGGCAGGATCCTAAGGAAACATCAAGTTAAAGTAATCTTCCGTCCATCGGCGACGAGTAGTTCTCTTCTCGGTTCGATAAAGGACGATTTGGGACTGCGAAAGGCCGGAATTTTCAAAGTTCCTTGCCAGTGTGGCAAAGTTTACATGAGTCAGACGATACGCACAGTACAAGAAAGGTGCGTTGAACATGAGAGCCACTCTCACCTTCTGCAGCCTAATAAGTCGGCCGTATCTGGGAATTACATTACCACAGGACACATCATGGATTATTTTGCCACAAAAATCTTGGTCTCCGCGAGATACTTTTTGGATTCAGGAACTAAAGAATCTGTGGAAATGCGTCTAGCACAAGGTCTTATAAATCTTATCGGTGGCTTTGAAATGGAGAAGGCTTGGGACCCGTTCACCTTTCATGTCTTCTGAGACAAAACATTTTATTAATAATGGAACGTCTGGCCACATCTGAAATTTGTTTCTAGAGCCGCGAGCGCGCATTGCGACAGAGGGCGGACAAGTAGTCTCACCTATACGCATGTGCCTGCGCGCCACAGATGGAACGGTATTTGCAGAGTGCGCCGACTTCGACAAACGACTCTCCTTCGACGGCCGCCAATGTGCATGTGTATCCGCGCTAGTTTTTGCTATTAAGGCGACACACTGAGCTAGCAGTCTCCACTGCTGGACACCTGAGGATGGCAGAACACTTGCCAACCGTAATATTTTGGCAAGAAGTCAACACGATCCGGCTGGAATCCCGAAATCTCATAGAATATTGATATGCTTGAGAAACAAGCTCTTCTGAAAAAAGCGCCCAAATTACTAAGAATATACTCATCTGATCAATAATCCGAAACTAAGAAGTCCGATATAATTAGGGTCTCTCGTCTTCATTCATAAAGGTTTTATATAAGCAAGTTAAATGTTTGACAAATTAACTCATTCATGTATAAATTGGTGGCGTTACTGGATTATAATATAATGCAGTAAATGTCAATGTGATGAGGCGATCGGAAAATCTACGTGCAAATGTCACTTTGAATGTACAATAAACATATGAATTTATGAAAAAACTGACGATTCTATCGTCGATCGCGAGTCTCTGAAGGACTACCGAAGATAGGCGATAGTACTCGGCTAGCTGTGCAGCACACTTGAGATTCAGTTTACATCTGGACGCATTTGAGTTAGTAGCTGTGCCACTAGAGAGGCTATAATTCGACGATAATACTGATAATTTTGAAAAAAAGTTGATGTTATTATTTGTTTTCAAGTCTATAAATAAGATTTGCTAACAAACCGAAGTTAGTGCTTCTGTCGGGGTTGCATCACTCACATAATACTACGCTACGTACTTCAGAGTCATGAAACAAACCGACGCTCTCTTCTGCAACATCGCCATTAGGAAAACAGACAAGTATGTAGTTTCAGTAAGCCTGGAGTTAATTAGACGACTTGCAGGTGTTGCATTCACCGAATACACTTGGTGTCAAGTCTATAAATGTGACAAAAAGGAGAACCGTCTACCATCGAAAGTGGTGACTTGCCTGTACATCTACAGCCTCGTCACAGGGCAAAATAGCGTTAGGCAATATACGTGTCAAAAATGATCTCAACAGAGATCAGCAAGAATTTACAAACATTTATTAACAGATACTAGACAGTACTAAACTTTACTGTAAAGACTGTGCGTAGCAATGTAATTCAGTGTTCACTTGCACTGATCTCTCTTTGAACGGTGGTGTAGTCCGGCATCCGTCGACCGAATCTTAACATCAGTTGACGAATGTCCAGCTTAGCTTTTCTTGGTGGATACTGTAGCTGACACCTTATGTACTACGTTGAGATACAAACGATACTTTCTGAGCAGAGCTGTGTGTCGGCTTATGTCGGCATTTGATGGAAGGATTTCCATTAGGGAACTCTCTGGATGACGTCACACGGATGCATAATATGGGCCTCGCTGTGGACGTCTTCTATGGAGGCTAGTTTTCATTCAGTTGTGCCTGAAACATAGGCAGCAAGACCTTTTTTTTTTAATGTGTGACTGCGATCCGTATCTTCTTGCGGACACAGTAACAAGCAGGAGAGCAGGCCACCTCTACGAAGTCCCCTTACCTACTATTTCATACAGCAAACGCTTACAGTGTCGTGAAGACGGCCTAACTGTAATGCAGGCAGTGATAGTATGACCCCCGAAGAAGATGTTTTAACATGAAGTGCGAAAAGGTTCAAAACGTAAGACATAATAGGACCATTCCATGCCAAGTCGTCAAATTTTAGAAAAATTTCCCGCATGACCATCACAGATTTTGCTGAAATTTTGTATGAACATTCTCACATGTTCCCAATGAACTCTGATAAAGTTTTACTGTCGACAATTTAATTCTTGCAGAGATATAGTCATTTGTTTGAATGCATAACACAGCTATCAACAGTGCACCCATGAGTTTTCGTCAACTTTGAAACTTAATATCTCCGGCTGCATTTTATAGACTGAAACAAAACTAGGTCACCTTGTATAGCTTTTGCGCTTCCTTAAGGTAAATAATGAAAAATGATATCCTGAGCAATTTTATATGGATCATTTAAAGCAAAGCCTGCCGAAAAATAACGCTCGAAAAAAAATGTGAAGTTCAGCCTTTTATATCTCCGAAAGTAATTGCGGAATAACTCTGAAACTTTACACGTAATAACTTACCAATGCAAGGTCTTATAAAATAAAATTTCATTCTCATACTGCTCTCCAAAAGTGTACAAATTCAGAGTAAATTTGACGACGTCAATAAAAGCGCCAAATACGGCTCACTTCCACTAAAGGAAGAGCCTTTTGAAAACTCTTCTAAAGCTTTTCCATAGACAGACCATGTACCATGTACTTAGTAATAGTATGTTATTATATGCAAAGTTTCAGGTTTATCCCGTGATTACTTTCGGAGATACAAATGGCTAAACTTCACATTTCTTGAGCGTCTATTTATACGTACGAAAATTGTTCAGGAAATCTTTCCTATTATTTCCCTTAAGAGGGCGCAAAATTTTCTACAAGATGGTTCAGTTTTGTTTCTTTCAAGAAAATATTGCCGGAGATATTAAGTCTCAAATCTGCCGAAAACTCACTGTTGACAGCTGCGCTATCATGCGGGAATGACCCAGTAGTGTATTTATGGTAAACATGATGGAGATTAAACTGAGCAAATTGGTAATTCATGCTGGGTTCACATGAGCACCGCAGTAAACGCAATATTTATGAAGGAGGTGAAATTTCTCATTTCCGATAGCCTAAACACTGTTGACGGTGGCGTGTTTGTTGCTGTTAGGAGTAGTTTAACTAGTCGCGAAATTGAAGTACACTCCTGGAAATTGAAATAAGAACACCGTGAATTCATTGTCCCAGGAAGGGGAAACTTTATTGACACATTCCTGGGGTCAGATACATCACATGATCACACTGACCGAACCACAGGCACATAGACACAGGCAACAGAGCATGCACAATGTCGGCACTAGTACAGTGTATATCCACCTTTCGCAGCAATGCAGGCTGCTATTCTCCCATGGAGACGATCGTAGAGATGCTGGATGTAGTCCTGTGGAACGGCTTGCCATGCCAATTCCACCTGGCTCCTCAGTTGGACCAGCGTTCGTGCTGGACGTGCAGACCGCGTGAGACGACGCTTCATCCAGTCCCAAACATGCTCAATGGGGGACAGATCCGGAGATGTTGCTGGCCAGGGTAGTTGACTTACACCTTCTAGAGCACGTTGGGTGGCACGGGATACATGCGGACGTGCATTGTCCTGTTGGAACAGCAAGTTCCCTTACCGGTCTAGGAATGGTAGAACGATGGGTTCGATGACGGTTTGGATGTACCGTGCACTATTCAGTGTCCCCTCGACGATCACCAGTGGTGTACGGCCAGTGTAGGAGATCGCTCCCCACACCATGATGCCGGGTGTTGGCCCTGTGTGCCTGGGTCGTATGCAGTCCTGATTGTGGCGCTCACCTGCACGGCGCCAAACACGCATACGACCATCATTGGCACCAAGGCAGAAGCGACTCTCATCGCTGAAGACGACACGTCTCCATTCGTCCCTCCATTCACGCCTGTCGCGACACCACTGGAGGCGGGCTGCACGATGTTGGGGCGTGAGCGGAAGACGGCCTAACGGTGTGCGGGACCGTAGCCCAGCTTCATGGAGACGGTTGCGAATGGTCCTCGCCGATACCCCAGGAGCAACAGTGTCCCTAATTTCCTGGGAAGTGGCGGTGCGGTCCTCTACGGCACTGCGTAGGATCCTACGGTCTTGGCGTGCATCCGTGCGTCGCTGCGGTCCGGTCCCAGGTCGACGGGCACATGCACCTTCCGCCGACCACTGGCGACAACATCGATGTACTGTGGAGACCTCACGCCCCACGTGTTGAGCAATTCGGCGGTACGTCCACCCGGCCTCCCGCATGCCCACTATACGCCCTCGCTCAAAGTCCGTCAACTGCACATACGGTTCACGTCCACGCTGTCGCGGCATGCTACCAGTGTTAAAGACTGCGATGGAGCTCCGTATGCCACGGCAAACTGGCTGACACTGACGGCGGCGGTGCACAAATGCTGCGCAGCTAGCGCCATTCGACGGCCAACACCGCGGTTCCTGGTGTGTCCGCTGTGCCGTGCGTGTGATCATTGCTTGTACAGCCCTGTCGCAGTGTCCGGAGCAAGTATGGTGGGTCTGATACACCGGTGTCAATGTGTTCTTTTTTCCATTTCCAGGAGTGTAGATACTTCCTGTGAGTTGTTATGGGCAGAAGTCATTTTTGGCAACCGGAATAAAATAATAATTGGATCCTTTTATCGACCTCCCAATTCAGACGATACAGTTGCTGAAAGGTTCAAAGAAAACTTGAGTTTGATTTTAAACACGTACCCGACTCATGCGATAATAGTTGGTGGTGACTTTAATTTACCCTCGATATGTTGGCGAAAATACATGTTTAATTCCCGAGTTACGCATAAAATATCATCCGAAATTGTGCTGGATGTATTCTCTGAAAAGTATTTCGAGCAGTTAGTTCATGAGCCCACGCGAATAGTAAACAGTTGTGAAAACACACTTGACCTCTTAGCAACAAATAATCCTGAGTTAATAACGAGCATCAAAACCGGTACAGGGATTAGTGAACACAGAGTTGTCGTAGTGAGACTGAATATCGTGCTCCACAAATCCTCCCAAAATAAGCGAAAACATACCTATTCAAAAAGCAGATAAAAATTCACTTGACGCCTTCCTGAGAGAGAATTTCCTCTCGTTAGAAATTAATAATATAAGGGTAGACCAGATGTGGCTTGAATTCAAAGAAATAGTATCGGCAGCAATTGAGCGATTTATACCAGTAAATTAACAAACGACGTAGCTGATCCTCCTTGGAACACAAAACGGGGTAGAAAACTGTTGCGGAAACAACGAAAAAATTTAAACACACGCAAAATCCCCAAGATTGGCGATATTTTACAGAAGCTCGAAATTTAGCGTGGACTTCAATGCGAGATGCTTATAACAGTTTCCACAACGAAACTTTGTCTCGAAACCTGGCAGAAAATCCAAAGAGATTCTGGTCGTATGTGAAGTATGTTAGTGGCAAGAAACAATCAACACCTTCTCTACGCGATAGCTATGGAGATGCTATCGAAGACAGTGCTGCCAAAGCAAAGTTACTAAACACAGTCTTCCGAAATGCCATCACAAAAGAAGACGAAGTAAATATTCCAGAATTCGAATCGAGAACAGCTGCCAACACGAGTAACGTAGAAGTAAATATCCTCGGAGTAGTGAAGCAACTTAAATCACTTAATAAACTCAAGTCTTCTGGTTCAAAAATGGTTCAAATGGCTCTGAACACTATGGGACTTAACATCTGAGGTCATCAGTTCCATATAACTTAGAACTACTTAAACCTAACTAACCCAAGGACATCACACACATCCATGCCCGAGGCAGGATTCGAACCGGCGACCGTAGCGGTCGCGCGGTTCCAGACTGAAGCGCCTAGAACCGCTCGGCCACTCCAACCGACCCAAGACTTCTGGTCCAGACTATATAATAATTAGATTCCTTTCGGAGGGAGCTGGTGTATTAGCTCCATACTTAACAATCATATACAACCGTTCGCTCGACGAAAGATCCGTACCCAAAGACTGGAAAGTTGCACAGGTCACACCAATATTCAAGAACAGTAGTAGGAGTAATCCACTAAATTACAGGCCCATATCGTTACCGTCGATATGCAGCAGGATTTTGGAACATATATTGTGTTCAAACGTTATGAATTACCTCGAAGAAAATTGTCTGTTGACACACAGTCAACGTGGATGTAGAAAACATCGTTCCTGTGAAACACAACTAGCTCTTTATTCATATGAAGTATTGAGTGCTATTGATAGGGATTTCAGATCAATTCCGTATTTCTGGATTCCCGGAAGGCTTTTCACACTGTACCGCACAAACGATTTGTAGTGAAATTGCGTGCTTATGGAATGTCGTCTCAGTTATGTGACTGGATTTGTGATTTCCTATCAGAGAGGTCACATTTCGTAGTAATTGACGGAAGGGCATCGAGTAAAACAGAAGTGATTTCTGGTGTTCTCCAAGGTAGTGTTATAGGCCTTTTGCTGTTCCTTATCTATATAAACGATTTGGAAGACAATCTGACCAGCCGTCTTAGGTTGTCTGGAGATGACGCCCCCGTTTATCGAATAATAAAGTCATCAGAATATCGAAAGAATTTGCAAAACGATTTAGAAATGATATGTGAATGATTCGAAAATTGGCAGTTGACACAAAATAACGAAAAGTGTGAGGTCATCCACATGAGTACCAAAAGGAATTCGTTGAACTTCGGTTGCACGATAAATCAGTCTAATCTAAAAGCCGTAAATTCAACTAAATACCTATGTATTACAATTACGAACAACTTAAACTGGAAGGAACACACAGAAAATGTTGTGGGGAAGGCTAACCAAAGACTGCGTTTTATTGGCAGGACACTTAGAAAATGTAACAGATCTACTAAGGAGGCTGCCTACACTACGCTTGTCCGTCCTCTTTTAAAATACTGCCGCGCAGAGTGTGATCCTTACCAGATAGGACTGACGGAGTACATCGAAAATGTTCAAAGAAGGGAAGCACGTTTTGTACTCTCGCGAAATATGGAAGAGAGTGTCAGAGAAATGATACAGGATTTGGGCTGGACATCATTAAAAGAAAGGCGATTTTCCTTGCGACGGAATTTTCTGACTAAGTTCCAATCACTAACTTTCTCCTTCGAATGCGAAAATATTTTTTTGACGCCGACCTACATAGAGAGAAACGATCACCACGATAAAATAAGGGAAATCAGAGCTCGTAGGGAAAGATATAGGTGTTACACACAAAAGACTAAAATCTGAGCTCGTTTCCTAATGCGAGAGACATTTTCACTCTTCCAAGAAATTTCATTTTAACTTCCGCATTTCTGTGGAGTGGGGGTGCGTAGGCCAGGGGTGGAGCGAAGTTTCATTATGAAACTTGTGCTCTGTGTACAAGTACGGCAGAATGGCTGCATGCAAAGACGCGACACACGATAAATTACATTCAAATTACCTATGTCCCAAAGAGAGCACTTTCACATTGAGTGCTGCAGTACGAGATACAAAGGTATTATTTTGCCTTTCTGTTAACACTTCATTAATGAAGTAAAAATGCTAATCTGGAAGCAAATTATGTTCGTTGAGATGTGTTTCTGATCTCTCAAACACGAGTTTATCAAAAGCAACGAAAAATGCTGTTGTGTGGAAACTGCCCTTTGATTATCTGCATTATCTCCTTCTCCATTTTAATAACGTGATGTTACTAACGAGCATTTTAATATGTCTTGTGTAGTACCACACACACGAGTTAAAAGGCACTGGCGTAAATTAGGTCTACTTGATATTTCACATGTGCGTGTTTTGCGCTTGGCCTCTTGGCCTGTGTTTGTAGAAAAAATTGTAGTGTTTATGATACCCTTTATGCAAAATAATAAACGATGTAAGACCCCAACAAGTTGCCCCCTCGGCTAACGAAAATTCTTGGATATTTCTCTTGAAAATACGGCTAATTTTCCCACCCTTCTCAGTCCGAACTGTGCTCATAGTCGCTATCGAAGCACGAGTACCTCGACATTCACGGTACCCTAGACCCTAACCTTTCTTCTGTGGGCCAGAAAATGGTTGGAGTGGAAAGTGGGTGGAGGACTGTGTGGACGTAAATCGTTAACAATGCTTAAATTTCAATGCGTCCGATTGCATATACAACATGACACAAGTTAAGTTTTCAGTGCTAAGTTTATGAACATCTAGAAGTCAATATCTAACATTACAGAAAATGCCATAAAGTTAACATTCCCCTCGAATTTTACCAACTTTACAGTAAAGGCGGCAAGAAATAATACACCAAATATAATGACACACCAGTATCAGGAGAACAAGAAACACAGTAATCAATCGCAGCCCAGAATACAAAAGCTTAAAATACAGGATAGAATAGGTATAAGTGGAGATATTTATGCTGGTGCCAGAGGACGTTGTACTCATTTACAGACTAATAATTATAGCTATTACAACTAGTGTGTTTTTAGGCTAGGTAGTACTTCCACGCGGTGTGCTGACCACATGCCACTCCATATCCGCATCCAGTGACGCCTATGAGCTGGGTATGACAGGGCGGCCGGCCAGTACCGTTGGGCCTTCATGGCCTGTTCGGGAGGAGAGAGGAGTACCTCAAAGAGCAATCCAGTAATGCTTGTTTTTCCCTGGGCAGCAGGTCAGGCGTTGAAATGTGAACACGTGGTCACCAAAAAGTAAGTGTATACTGACAGGAGTAATCAATTTAGTGGTGGAGTTATGACTGTGCAGAAAACATCAGATCATAAATTTTGTGGTAAGACTGTCCTACACAGAGACAAACAACCAATACAATGATGTCTACATATCAACCCTCGCAATTCCAAGGTGGAGGTGGGAGGGTGAGGGCTACTTTATGCCCAGCTTTCAAAATACTGTAACCTAGACAATTAGCTTATATTTTAAAATTTTGATAAACATTGTTTTAATGAATTTTTCTCCAAAATGCCACACATGTTTTAAATTTTTTTATTAAACTTAACCAAATATGTAAGGTTTGTCATATTCAGTGCCTTCAGAGTCAGTACCTTACTTTTACATTAATATCAATTTAAATACTGTCTTATGAGTAAAAGTCAATAACAACTGACGAACTCTGCATTTTCTAATGCTTTTGTGATGAGGATAAAGTACACCCTACCGAAAATGTGTTAATTTTCCTTGAGTGTGCTAAAAGAGATTTTCAGATTTTGGACCCTACTTACACATCAGTATGTCTTAAAAAGAATGTGTTATTGATATAAGTCAATTAAAGTCAATCACAAATAATGAAGTTTGTTTTTTTTTCAATTTTTTCAGGGTGGGCATAAATTACCGCACTCCCAGCTTGGAATTGCGCGTTATGGAAAATGCGCTGGTGTTTCTCGTGTTAAGGTGCCACATATAGATATGTCTGTATATTCAACCAAATGCGAAACACCCTAACCGACTCTAAATATGCAACTAAGAAGGGAATGAAAACCATACAAGCTGTCGCTTGCTTTAATTATAAATATATGTGTGAGTGTCTGCCTGCTTAGCTGGGTGGTTACGTGACTGCCTCTCATGCAAGCGGGTCCGTGTTCGATTCCCGGCTGGGTTGGATATATTCTCCTCTCTTTGACTGGGTGTTGTGTTGTCCTCATCACCGAAACGCAAGTCGCCCTATGTGTCGTCGAATGAATTAAGTCTTGAATTCGGCGGCCGAAGTTCCCCGAATGGGGCCTCCTAGCCAACGATGCTATATGCTCCTTTCATTTCATTTTTTATGTCTGAGTGAACCTAAATGTCATTATCTTCACAAGGGTAAAGAAATATCTTCGCAATAACTTCCAAATCGTGAGATACACCCTTAATTTTTATATATGATATTAGTGAATTTACTCATGGCACTTCTGTTGCCTATCTCTGCGACCACTTTCAGAATTCTAATTAATAATCAAATTAACTAATATAACACGATTGAATTTTGAAATGCTCGTGTATCCATGTATCAGCACAACAAAATGAAAACAGTGAATAGTTTAGAAGTATGATCGAGAACAGTGGCGTATTTAAGTTTACAAAAATAACGATAAGCTTTTATTAATCCTTTTATACTTACAATGAACTGATAGATCTTACAAAAAAAATACAAACATGAATCAGAAAAGGGATGGTGTTTGATTGGAAAAGCATTCATTGGGGTGGAAACTCTACAAATTCTCCCCAGAATTTATCCTTTCTACAACGTAAACAGACTTTGTTTACATGAATGCACTGTGAGAACGAATTCCTTTCAAATGGGATCAACTACGACCAGGTACACCACAAACTGTGGTTCATGGAGAACAAGAAGCTGGTGCAGCAAACCTTTTCACCTGGATTCAGGCGACAGCAGAAAAGGGCACGATGTGGGCGAGGAGCGGCGCGCTGCGACAGCTGTAATGTTCTCAAGCGCACACGAAAATTTGTAAACTATGCGGGTGGACGTTCTGATTATTAGAACGCGGGTAACTTCCCTACCAGGGCCCTGAAATCCCAACAGATTTCAGTATGAGATGCACCCTTTCACTGGTCTGGCCAAACCAATTTGACTCACAGGTACGACTGTGTGTGGTAGAATTCTCAAACATCAGACGGCCGACTCAGGACGAGTAAGTTCACCCTCGTAAAGCACGTCGCGTCTGAGATGATGTGCAGTTCCACTGTCTGTACAGCTGTAAACCGCCACTGGATCTTAGTCCACCACTGGCTACAGAGCACAAGTCGCACGCACTACTGAAAAAGCTGAAGTTCTACATCCAGAGTGGACCAGAAGACGAAGAAAAGCAAAGAATCACAACCACTTTGCACCAATCCTCCTGACTGTTCCGCTGGACTGGTAGCCAATGCAGACAAAGCAGCGGGGTTCCCACGCTGGGGAGCAAGCCTTAACTTCGCATATCCCGAGACAAGCCAGTCAGCGACTCCAAATCTTTCATGTCTGAAAAAAGAAGATTGTAGACCAGGGAGGCGTCGTTGTCACGGTAAGCATGGCCATGTGTCGGCAAAAAATTTACCTGGATGAGACAACATTCCCTCATTTATGGAGAGATCTAATCTTTCCTGGCCGACTATTTCCAATTACTGAAAGAAGGTTGCTAAGCTTCCCAGACCACCTTACCCATGAAATATATGTTTTTGCCGCTCGCTTAAAGAACTTGGCGATTTCCTGGCGTCAGGGGAGTTACAGTCCTGTCTCCACTATAGACGTGAACCAGCCGCTCTCTCCGTATCGTCCCAGCTTCTAACAGGAGAATGCTTGGAGTCTTATGACCGTCCCATAGTTTGCACAAAAGCTCAGATTACAAAAATCTCTCTTAAATGGCTTCCTCCAACCACTTTCCGTCCACTGGCCTGGCCCAGATAAACCGTTTTGTGAACTGGCACACTCCTGCTATGACCGTAAGTGGGAAGAGGGGAGTGCCACGGCTCGAACTCCTTCTCCAGGTACAATCGACAGAGCGCTGCTTCCCAGAATCACTTGCACGGTCACGTCGCTGGACACAGCATTTATGTCGTGCAATCCATCTGTCTCCCTGTTCTCTATCACCTCCACTACGGCCCCTCGGGTAGAAGTTCTATACAGGCTACACATGCAGTTATATGAACATTGTCGCATCCCACTGACGAGTCCTGAGAGAGAGTGGAGGGACTGCAAGAATGTGCGTCAAAGAACTTACTTGGCAGGAGGTCTCGTGGTCGTGGGCTGCCTTCTGTGCACTTGCTCCACTGAAAGGAGGGCTGTAGGGTGAGCTAGAATACGGAACTTGGCTGGGATCTCAGGGCCAACAGGACGCAATCATAAATCATTGCATGAGGATATGTACACTGGAAGCACCCCTGGCGCATCCGTTTTATAAATAGTTCTATATACAAAGTCTACTAACTGCCTTCTTAGTAGTGTAACTTCTCATAGCTCCCTGAGCCTAAGTCCCAATATAGCAGAGGCGGGCGCACCAGACTACGTGTTGACTACATGGAAATGAGTCTAAGTCCCCTCATGGTTATGCAGCACTGCACTACAATCTCACAGCATCATAACTCCAGCTAAACCGTATCTGACCGACTGACCAGCTGCTCCATCACTGCCATCACTCTCCAACACTACGGCGACTAGCCTTTTTATAGGCGGTAGTGCACCCGGCACCACTTGTTCGAGAAGTTTCCAGTACTCTCGAGCATTGCGTGTGTGTCACGTGGCAGCATGTGATTCCTACGTGATGAACAGGCCGTATTCCGCTATGTTCGCTGTGTCCAAGGGTTGCGGCTTGTAACGGCTCTTGAGCCTCGTGATGCGGCATAGTCTGCTCTTGTTAGCAGAGTAAACATTACACATAAGCAACGTGCGGTCACGTCCACCTCGCTGGTAGCAAGAATTTCCTACCCTACATCTTACTTGATTTTTATCCCTGTTTCTATCATTCGCGACTACATTCTGCCCACAATTTCCTCATATAAAAAGTCATCAACCATACGTACCACATGTAGGACTGGAGAAGTCCGAGATCATGACCTAGAATATGAATATTGATCTGTGTGACACTGTTATTAAAGTGAAGGAGATGCGTATCACCTCTCAACCAGCAGTAGAATACACCAGCTAAGGCTACCCTATCCTCAGCACAGTAAACGAGAACAACGAAATAGTGAATGGCAGCAGCAAGGAGAGATTAAAAGTCCAGTAAAGACAATAACAATAAAATAAACTTTTCCATCTCTCCAGAATGAGATTTTCACTATGCAGCGGAGTGTGTGCTAATATGAAACTTCCTGGCAGATTAAAACCGTCTGCCGGACCGAGACTCGAACTCGGGACCTTTGACTTTCGCGGGCAAGTTCTCTACGATGGCTAAAAGAAACAGTGGGAGAGTAGTGTTACTTAAACATCGGTAGTTCACACATACGATATTATCGCTAGTATTTTTAAAAACTATCGATGTATCGATTAACTGTCGATTGTTTCGGGCAAGTATTTCAAATGAAATATAGCTTTCTAAGAATTTTTATTGTGTGAAATATAACAATGCAAGATAGGCAGATTTTGTTTTCTAAAAAGTAAGGTATTTAAATTAACGTCCTTCGTCTGTTTAAAATACAACATTTGAAGGTACATGTAAGGTGTTTAAATTCTTCTCCTTCAGTCTGTTGCGTTTTTAAGTAATTGTTTATCCTGTCTTGGAGAAAACCCTCTCTGCAGGAACTGAAGTCGCTGAACACCACAAAAATTTAATGGCCATCACATACTCTTTCTGAAGTACTTATGCAGCGTTCTCTGCCTCTTTAAATGTCCTGAAACAGCCGGCCGTGGTGGCCGAGAGGTTCTACGCGCTTCAGTCTGGATCAGCGCGACCGCTACGGCCGCAGGTTCGAATCCTGCCTCGGGCATGGATGTGTGTGATATCCTTAGGTTAGTTAGGTTTAAGTAGTTCTAAGTTATATGGAACTGATGACCTCAGATGTTAAGTCCCATAGTGCTCAGAGCCATTTGAACAATTTTTTGCCCTGAAACAAGTTTTTTAAACTTAGGATCTAATAACGTCACAGGTATATCAACAGTCAATGTGTTAAATGGTTTCACTGTTTCATTCGCTGATTTAATCGAGGAATCCAGAACGCTTCGTCCCTCGTTATTTGTTAAGGTGCTTTACAAGTCTAAAAACTTTGCAGGAATACCTCGTAGAAGAGGTATAATTAAGGAAGCAGTGATGTATGACTCTCCTGAGATTGTTGTTGTTGATACTTCAAAAGGTTGAAGATGATCTGTTATCTCTTGTATAGATAAATAATTTTCTGCTGGCAGGATAGGCAGTGCTTTTGAGCTTTCATTGATCGCAATCTGAAGCTCACTTCGTACTTCCATAATTGTTTTGAGCATGTGGCAAGAGCTGTTCCATCGAGTCGGCACCTCTTGCATCAGTCTTGGATGTTTCTTGCTTGCTATTTTTTGAACATTGCGCAGTTTGTCACTGGGTAGTGTAGAGTTATGATATAATGTCACAATAGCATTTGTTTTCAATTAAATTTGGGAAAATTTTTCTGCTTTCAAACAATCTTGTACTGTTAAGTTGATGCAGTGGGCAAAACAGGGTGAATGTCGAATACTTAAGATTTAGACAGCGTTTTCCTAACTGAAGCATTGTCTGTAAATACTACTATCTCAGCACGGATATTTATTCTAGTAATATTTGATTGATGATTTGAAAAAAATGTAATGTTGAACAATCTGCCAGTATGTCCAAAAGTTTGAATAATATTGTCAAATAATTTCTTTTTCTCAACATCTTGTTATCTGAAGAATTACTTTCATACATAAAAAGATCTCATAAAAATTGGGCAATATGTAAGAGGAAGTGGAAGAAGAAGGAGAAGAAGAAGATGAAGGTCACCTTAAGGAACAGGGATGCGAGAAGGGAAGTGTTTATTGTGTCTGCCACGCAATGCTGCTACCTTAGGTGTGCACGCTTGCTGATGAACTGCAGCAGTTACGGTACAAGCTGCGCATGGAAATAACAAGATTGAAACTGCGTTGAAGAGGTAAAGGGTGGCTTCTTCACTCATTACGTTTCTCTGCTGAGTTGATAGTACAAAACAAAATGGCCATCACTATACTGCAGTGCTACAGCTGTACACCGCTGAGATCGGCAGCACTTGTGGTTTTGGTGCAGTCGCCAAAAAGTGTGTACTTGTAGAAATTGTGTTGGAGGTTTCGCCTTTCGTCGGGGGAAGCACACGGAGCGGTATACAGGGCACAATACGGTATTAATGAAGGGTAAGGAAAGGTGCGGCGAGAGACAGCAGTGCTAGCATCTTCACCCATCATACCGAAGTATTCCTATAATATACCTGCGTCGCTCAAAGTCTGCCCTTGACAGATGGGAAATGTGTTCCCCGTTTTCAAGAAGGGACGTCGAACTGATGTGCAGAACTATAGACCTATATCTCTAACGTCGATCAGTTGTAGAATTTTGGAACACGTATTACGTTCAAGTATAATGACTTTTCTGGAGACTAGAAATCTACTCTGTAGGAATCAGCATGGGTTTCGAAAAACACTATCGTGTGAAACCCAGCTTGCGCTATTCGTCCACGAGACTCAGAGGGCCATAGACACGGGTTCCCAGGTAGATGCCGTGTTTCTTGACTTCCGCAAGGCGTTCGTTACAGTTCCCCACAATTGTTGAATGAACAAAGTAAGAGCATATGCACTATCAGACCAATTGCGTGACTGGATTAAAGAGTCCCTGGATAACAGAACGCAGCATGTCATTCTCAATGGAGAGAAGTCTTCCGAAGTAAGAGTGATTTTAGGTGTGCCGCAGGGGAGTGTCATAGGACCGTTGCTATTCACAATATACGTATTCACAATATACATAAATGACCTTGTGGATAACATCGGAAGTTCACTCAGGCTTTTTGCGGATGAAGCTGTAGTGTATCGAGAGGTTGTAACAATGGAAAATTGTACAGAAATGCAGGAGGATCTGTAACGAATTGATGCATGGTGCAGGGAATGGCAATTGAATCTCAAAAAAATGTTCAGATGTGTGTGAAATCTTATGGGAGTTGACAGCTAAGGTCATCAGTCCCAAAGCTTACACACTACTTAACCTGAATTATCCTAAGGACAAACACACACCCATGCCCGAGGGAGTACTCGAACCTCCGCAGGGATCAGCCGCAAAGTCCATGACTGCAGCGCCCAAGACCGCTCGGCTAATCCCGCACGGCAATTGAATCTCAATGTAGACAATTGTAATGTGCTGCGTATACGTAGAAAGAAAGATCCTTTATCATTTAGCTACAATATAGCAGGTCAGCAACTGGAAGCAGTTAATTCCATAAATTATCTGGGAGTAGGCATTAGGAGTGATTGAAATGGAATGATCATATAAAGTTGATCGTCGGTAAAGCAGATGCCAGACTGAGATTCATTCGAAGAATCCTACGGAAATGCAATCCGAAAACAAAGGAAGTAGGTTACAGTACACTTGTTCGCCAACTGCTTGAATACTGCTTAGCAGTGTGGGATCCGTACCAGATAGGGTTGATAGACGAGATGGAGAAGATCCAACGGAAAGCAACGCGCTTCGTTGCAGGATCATATAGAAATCGCGAAAGCTTTACGGAGATGACAGATAAACTCCAGTGGGAGACTGTGCAGGAGAGACGCTCAGCAGCTCGGTACGGGCTTTTGTTGAAGTTTCGAGAACATACCTTCACCGAGGAGTCAAGCAGTTTATTGCTCCCTCCTGCGTATATCTCTCGAAGAGACCATGAGGAGAAAATCATAGAGATTAGAGCCCACAATGTACAATGTAGAGCTTCCAATGTACAATAGCTGAGAATTTTTCATTACCACTGGAAAGTTCGGATTCGGTTACTAAGGCCTATATTTATAACTTGTTATGGTTAGTCATTTTGGCAAATATATGCATTAATATTGACGCCGTTTTATAAACACCGAAAGTTTTAATTCTGTTCTGATTCGCTAACACAATGGAAGCACTTTGTAACACTTCTATCGATTAGAAGTAGGTGTACATTATGTAACTGTGTATCTGCAATTATGGAGTGTGTATTCTTTGTTATTTAAAGTCCTTTAGCTAGGGCAAGAAAATTAGAGTTTTGTAAAGTATATATGAAAAAAGCTTAAGGATTTGTTAAATTGATAAATTATTATAATACATGTATGCGTACAAAAAGAGAATGTTTATTGATAGCTGGTTCATGCTTAGGGCACTTGTAACATGTAAAAGCTGTAGGGAAGTCCCCCCGCAACGGAAGTGGATTGGCGTGATGTAAAAGGTGGTTTTGGCGGTCGAACTGGGCGGATCCTTGGTGTGAACGGTACGCAGTGTGTGTCTAGACGTAGCTCGGTGCACTTCGACGGTGAGAAGAGAGGCAACCGAAAGCTGCTCTGTAAATGATTTGCCTCAGATGTGGATCTGGCTATTATTTGGTATTCTCAGCATAAAGGAATGGCTCTAATATGTTGAAAATCCGACACCAATAAGAGATTTCATAGATGCATTCGAATATCAGGAACCGTGAGTACAATTTGCCGCCATGTCGCTTGCCACCAGTCTTCGCGACTGCATCACTAACTTCATACATTCAGTAATGTATATGGGCATGGACCAGTTAATTTTTGTGTTGTTCTAATAATAATCACAACATTATAAACCGGTGTCCGGAACCACATTTTCTATCCTGATCACGGACCTATGCAGGGTCCTCACCTAAGTGCTGTTAAAACCGAGTATCCTGATTTAAATGAACAATTCTTGCATTCAAGTGTTTAAAAGTAATTTTTGTCTAATATAAAAGGAATAGTAAAAATTAAAGTTAGAACCACAAAAGTGAAGTTGGATAGGCTTTTGCTACAGCATCCATAGTTTATTACAAAATATAGGTTTTTAGGATTACAGTGCAAGATTGTGTTAATATTATTGTCTAGAATACCTGCTTCACAGGTGGTAAAGATGCAAACAATTTAAGCTGATTTTTATAAATGGTGTGGTTTTGATTTCTATCATGAATGATTCCTTTTTTGAAGTTAATTAAGCCCAGTGTTGTATTTTATTGTCTTGCAAAGTAAATTTTTTAGTGTAATAATCAGAGAACGTTGACTAGTGAAACTATACTGGTTTATGGGTCCCCATCATATTCTCCACCTATTAGAAAGAAAATTGAACTATTACTGTTGCTAAGGAAAACTGATATATGTAGAGTAGTTTAAACAGTGTATTTATGATATTATACATCTTTATTTTTTTTCATATCAGTTAAGATAAAATCCGCTCATGTCCAAATTTAGTTCTGCACTTCACACAGTAACATTTCAGTATTTGATTAAGTAATAATCGTGAGTGTAGTATGAGCTTGGCGCAAATTTGCTTCCTATAATTCACTGGTGCATTGAGAGCTGCATCAAATCAGTCTCTGGGCTGCGGACCACACTAACAACAACAATGCACTGGTGTGTGCGTTATTGGTAACTGCTGCTACACACAGTTCAGAGTGTAGGGTGTCAGTTTGTAACCTGTGTGCTATTCAAAGGGAAATATCAACGAAAGTAACTTGAATAACCAATATTCAATTTTCTTTAACATATACTTGCTAAGTAATGTGCCTAATTGAGCTGGCGACCGTTCATTTTTCCATTCAGTTATGATTTTACCACTTTCATTAGCCCCCAAGTTTTAAGTCCGTTTAGTTTTTCTATTAATTTCACCGTATTCAAATTATAGACCAATACCTTTGTTCATTAGACACACGCGCGGTCAAAATTCTAAATCCTCTCAGAGGGTAACATTAGCGTGTTTCACGGCACGATGGTGTTATATGTGGCTTTTCCCATGACAGGACAAAAAGTTCGGTTGTTAGGGAAGAGTAACATACGCGCTAGTGGTACAACTTCCACGTAAACCGTCGCAACAGGAAGTTGTTTATAAACTCGGTAGACAGCAAGAAAGTAACTATAACACCACTACCAGCTGATTTTGTTATGCTGTATTAATTTTGGTTCAGACGCTGTTAGGGTTAGCGTTATTTTCTCACTTGTTAGTCTGCTTTCGCACGAACTATTAAGTGAAAACTATGGGCGTGGAAGTAGCAATGTTTTGAGGAAGCGCATTATAGAGACACCTATATTCAAATGTGTAGCTTATTTATAGCAGTGAGTAAAAAAAATATATTAAGCCTGTTGTAACGCAATTATTCAATGATTTGTTACTGTTGGCAGTTTCCGTAAACAGAACACAAATGACACGAGGGCTTCAGATTTCTATCGGCAAAGGGGGTGTAACACCATAGCTCTAATGCGCTACTGATTTATTTGGCCTTTTGTTTTGTTTAATGTTATAACATTGAGTTTCTGTAAGTGCTGTTGGATTGAATCGATACCATGAGAGTGTTTATTCCTTTCTGTGTAAAAAGTTTGATGTCATGGTTTGATTTTATGCAATGTAGTGTATCAATCACTTGAATTCTTTGCCTCATTAGGAGGGAACAAAACATACTGTATATGACTGTAATTTCTGTGTGAATAATTTTTTGTAAAAATACCAATAAGTGTAACTGGTCTACTTTATTTAAAGTGATTGTTTGCTGTTACGTAAACTGCTGACCTTCGCTTAGGGTTCTTAGTTACTTTGTATGTAAAAGGTTTTGTGGTTCCAATCGGGAACGGAAGCATGCAGCTCGCGCAAAATGTGGTTGGCATGGATAGAAAGGTGAAACAAAGAGTCAGTCGGGGATGAGCTACTGAACCACCAAAAGCTCACGAAAAGGTTGTTAATTATGCTGGTGCCACGAGAGGCTTTTTGTGCCGTTTCCCAATGTGCCAAAGCCTCGGATGGATGTATTTGTAAGCTAGCTCTGTTTTGGAAATGGTATCTATCATCGCCACCAAGAAATGACAGAGCTTGATCATTATCAACTGCTGATCCACCTGCCAGGAAGTACCCGCCACCACGTTGCGCAATCACTATAAAGAACTAGAAGAATCGTATAAATGTAAAGTGAAGGATCAGCTCATAGGATGTTATAGTGTACTCAAATATAAGGTAACATTTGACTGAACTCTTGTACCTACCGTGATTTATCCTCAGTCATATATCCACTTAGGGTCCCTCCCACGCTTAAGTGCTTACTGAGTGTCCTTTATTGAAAGCATTTTTAAAATTAATGCGGCAGTAGAGGGTTCTAAAATTAATATTGTTTGTTGAAAGGATCTTACAAATATCTCAATTTTCTATTTCACTGCAGTAAAAGTTCAGAACTGCAACTGTTGACAGTTATTTGTTCGTGCTTGCTAAGTGCTTATTTCACTAAAGTAATGAAAGTGCGTTTATTTTGCTCTACTACAGTGTTCAAGATAAAGCCCCCCCGCCCCATTGAAAGTAATCCAAATGCTCAAAGTTACTTAATTATAGAAAGTTTCAATTACTCTTGCTATTCCTGTGAAGTTCTGTACAATATTGGGTTCCTCTTGTGTATTAAAAGTGATTAATGGCGTAACAGGATCCACAGTTTGTCTATTGTGCTCATGCTAGATAACGATTAATAGAAAGACCACTATCTATGAAAACAGTAAATTCTTTATTCGAAAGAGAGTGAGAAGTAATTTGTTAGTGAACTCCATTTAATTTTCATACTAAGTAGAAAGGTGTTTGGTAGTGAGAGCCTTAATCAATGCACAATAACTAATTTTGCTGTTAACCATATCCATATGTCATGTTAGATAGGAATATGTTTGAAAAGTAGTATTGAACTTATGTCCTATTTACGATTCTACAGTGAATATTAATAGTAACGTTATTGAAACCATTCAGTTTGACCAAGCCTTGAAGGCGAAAGTGTATGTCATTAGCTATTATACTCATGCATCTAGTTTGTTCTGCTCTAACTGTCAGCTCCTACCTTAATGTTAACATATGCAAGTGCCACAGTTCGTTGCACTCTCGTGTGGTAAAGTATAGGTTGTGTTGTCCATTAAAGTTACTCATCTATTTTCTTGAACAAGAATGTTAATCATTCTCATGCCTAATTAGATTGGCGACCGTTTCCCTTATTCTTTGAACAGTGTGGATAGATGTTTGTGGATTGTGTTACTGTTTAACTGTGATTGTTTGTTACTGTTTAAATATTTACGTAATTCTGACTTTCACTTCCGATAAGTCACCTCCGTTAGGTACATCGCTGTCAACACAACTAAATTCCTTTCAGAGGGTAACACTGCTCTGTTTCTTTACACTGCAATTCCTTTAACAAAAATAATTTCATTTATGCGAACTGCCTTCAGCTTTGAGGTACAGCAGTAGCGGGCGGTAATGTTATAAGGGGTGAGGGGGAGTGGGGGCGGGGAGGGGAGGGATGAAACTGCCAAGAAATATCTTACAAGTTACGCCCACATGGCTAACACTGACATGTACTGTTCACAAGAATGAAACGAAACTCAGCATGGCATTGATGAGTTAAAGAAGAAACATTTTTTAAAATGTTAAGACTGTTAATATGGGTGAAAGTAATTCTTCGTGTATAATAAAGTGGCAAGTCAATGGCAGTACGTCTTCATTCGCTTCGTTTTTCCACTTGACCGTTGTAACACTAAAAAAATTACATTTTAAATGGTTTTCTCTATTTTATTTGCTATGTCTTCCTATAGTTTTGAGGTCAGTAAACATTTAAGTGTGGTTTTATCTATCAACTCATATCTGCTGTCTAAGGCACAAGCAGTTTTTTTCAAACCTTGATGGTCAGAAGTTCTGTATCGCAGCATATCGATTTCAGTCATTTGTGCATAAAGAGAACCAAGTTCTTTTTTGCTTTTGAACTGGAATCTTACAACTGACTTCTGTTAAAATAATTTTTTATAGAGCTTCTAGATTCTTTTGGTTACACCTTCTGCACTTGATCTAGCTCACAAGTTGATCCCTCACCTTTCAATTCTATCACTACTTGGTGGTTCCTAGGTTGTCACCATTCTTCCTTTTTAGTGGTCTCTCAAATTGTTCCTGTTCCCTGATCATGTTTATAATCTTTAATGCAGATGCTACACTTTACAAACTGGCAATTATCCCCGACTTTCTTGAAAAAATTCTACACAAATGATTGATTTTTACGGTTCATTTTCAAAACAATAACAATAAACTCTATTTACGCGCTTCTTACAAAAACAAAATAACATTTGAAGAGCGGGTCCGCAGCTCGTGATCTAGTGGCCAGCGTTGCTGCCTCTGGATCATGGGGTCCCAGGTTCGATTCCAGGCCGGGTTGGGGATATTCTCTTCCCGGGGACTGGGTGTTTGTGTCGTCCTCATCATTTTATCATCATCATTCGTGACAGTGTTAGACGGGGCTGTGTGCAAAACTGGGGCTGTGTAAAAATCGCGACTTTGTACGGGCGCTGATGACCGCAGAGTTGAGCGCCCCACAAACCAAACATCACCATCGAAGCGCGGAATTCCCGCAGTCAGCAGACTATTGTTGGCGTGCGGAAAGTACTGATCGTTACATGTCGGCACCATTCGGATCACTTCTTCGCTACCGTGCTCTTTGTCTCACTGCTGCCAGCGACAGCGATTCAACAGTTGTGGCACTGGAAGCGTAATCCTGTCGTTGGGTGGAGTTTAAATAATAAAAGAGTGACGAAGAAGCCACTCTTGGCACATTGAGGTCACCTTCTTCGATACCCGTAGAGCTAGAAGCTTTAGAGGCAGGATTGCTCCTCGTGACGCTCGAAAAGTTATTAATCAGGTTGCAGAATGATGTAAACTAGAAGAAATGAAAACAAATAACAATGGTGAGCTTATTCGAACGCTGCACAAGTTTCAGGCAAGGAGTTTCAGCATTAATTGGCAAGAGCTTAAGAAATATCTACAGGATTTGGAGTTTTGCAAAAACGTTCCTGGACATTCTCAGTCAACTCTTGGCAATAAGAGATTAATTTTGTCTCACATCCACTGAAACATTCACAGTTCGCCCGAGGTATTTATGAATCCGCATTGCAATTCTCTGAAAACAGATAGCACGTAAATACAGCTATATATTCTAATGACTATGTCCAGCCACCACACAAATTAAAAAGCTTGACACTCGACGTGTTGTGCTTTTACTATACTCATTTTTGCGGGAGCTGGTGTGTCCTTGAAGGAACAAGCTCCGCTAATCGACCCAACATGGACAACCAACATATGAACGATATTTGTGCTTTTGCAAAAGCAGAAGTGATGCAGGGGCATTATGACTGCGTCAGCGTTTTGTGTTTTCGAATCACTTTACACACTAACATGTACAACTGAAAACACTTACAAGTACAACGAGGACTCAGTAACAGAAGAGGACAGTAGTAGGAGTGTCTAATAACGACAATCATTGTATTTATTTTAAAATGCATTATACAATACAATAAGAAATACTTAACAAATCTTTAAAGTGTCATTTTTTCCTCTACTAACTGCTTTGTATTACAACAGCCTTATTTACATTTGTATTCCTTGCTACAACTAAGTATGCCCACAGAGTTGAAGATGAAAATCAGTATAACTCACGTTCAGTAATCCATGTTATTTTCGTGTGTAGTTTTTACCATAAGCATCTGATCGGTACAAGATGCTTACGACTGTGAATTGTCATCACCGGAAGACAAACAACAAAATTCCCTTTTTCACGACTCCTCCCCAAAACGACCAATCTATTAACAACATAGTTTATAAACCATATAGATTGGCTAAGGCGCCATCATATTTGTTGCTGATTAAATACCTCCACACAATTTACTTCCCTCTGCACTCCGATCGCTATGGAGGTAATAGGAACCAACAATTTTTCAGGAGCCGATTAAAAAAGAGTTACATTATAAACGATATGACTATCGATAGTTAAACCAGACTACCGATAGTGGTGGTAGTGCTGGTACTATCGATTAATCGATAGTTTATCGATGTTTAAGTAACCCTATGGCAGAGGGGGATATATATAGACAGTGGTTGTTAGAGGGATATGTTGGGTATGAAGAGAAACTCAATAAAAGAATTTAGAACGTTCTGTGTCAAAATTTTTGGCGAGGAAGGCGGAATGAGGATTGAAGCACCTCGTCCCCCGCCTTTTTGTCAGAGTACTTAAAGAGGAGCGCATTCACCTTTTCTGTGTTCCGATAGGAGGATTTTTCACCTTGCGTGTGTATGTCTTGTAATGCCATACATCTTAATAATAAATAATACAGTAGTACTCATTGCTTTAGAGCTTTACTTTAAAGGTCCATGTCGGCATACGAGAAGGGAGACAAGCAACGTGACGGGGAGTCGAAGCTGTTTCTCTGGCGACTTCAGTACGTATCGTGAGTGATCAGCTCGTTCCGAACAGACGTAGCGCGGGACTTACAAAAGACGCGTGTTTACGAGGTCCGCGGACAGGCAGTGTCGACAGCGGTGAGTCTTAGCAGCTAATTTTAGGCGCTCGGTGACACACTCGAGGCGGTGAACGCCAATATAATCTTAGAGCTTATTTATGACGGCATGCACGGCCACACCACTATGCTCACCAAAACCCTTTTATCGGGGACATTAATTGTCTCGTCTAACGTGTCTGTATCGATGTGAACACTAAAATCTCTTTTTTTTACCAATTTAACCACCGAGAATATATCGTAGAAGACACTGAAGGTCAATTCACCTACACACTACACTCTAATAATATTGTGCAGTATGAGTGTAATCTACTTTTGATCGTATCACAAATGTCTCCAAATAAGAACAAATAAAGCATGAACAATTTATAAGCGAAAGAGGATTTCTACGAAGAACATTTTACGATATGGGCGTGAGGAGTCGTAACATGGATCTGCTAATCTAATAGAGGATGGTATGTATGGACGACAAACATTGGCATGTAAAATAGTGAAATATATTCGTGAATAGGAAAGGGAAACAGTTAATCAGATTTTCATACTGATGGCTCACTTTGTTTATCATTATAAAACGTTGTTATGGTGGGATGCCAACATCCCGAAAACTGAACCAGGATCTGTAGAACAAAAATGTTGACAACATAATTACAGACTACAAAAACAATTAATACGATGAAAAGCTGAAAGGCATGTGCTTTGGGTGGGATAAATTCAGAACTACTATAAATTCCAGTACAAAATGGAATGACCATTTAGCATTTTTGGTATTTTTGACACCACTTCGGTGACTTGTGAGTCGATGAGGGTGAGATGGAATGATTAGCACAACTTCAACACACAGTTCCCAAGCGAAGAAAATCTCTTACCTGTCCTGGAATGGAACCAAATCCTCTAAACTAAGATAATGGAGCTATTTAATATGTGATTTTTTCTGTTTGTGGGACCACAGTCATGTAGAATTTTTGAAATGATGTTACTGACATTTGTCTGAATTGGATATATTCATTTAACGTTCTAGATTTCGGTCTTAGGGCATACTCAAGTGTTGCAAGGTCAAAAATCATCCGACTTCTGTGAAATACAAGTTATTGTCAAGAATAAATTTCGGCTTGTATAATCTAGATTTCTCATAAGTAAGTGTGAGAGCATATCTGCGAATATTTGCATATCTGGCAGCTGCAGTGAAGCTGTGATGCAAATTCGACGTCCATAACGGAAGTTCGTTACACTCTGAAAATCCTTCATTATCACATAATATTTGCTATTATAAGTAACATTTGAGAGTGTGTTAATCGAACTGCTTAATTGGAGCAGGCCAACGGACGTGCCATAGCAGTAACACCGGTTTCCGCCAGATCACCAAAACTAAGCGCTATTGGGTTTGGCTCCACTTGGATGGGTGACCGTCCAGGTCTGCCAAGCGCTGTAGGTAAGCGGGGTGCACTCAGCCCTTGTGAGGCAAACTCAGGAGCTACTTGATTGAGAAGCAGCGGCTCCAGCCACGAAAAGTGACAACGATCGGGAAAGCGATGTGCTAACCACATGCGCTTCCATACTCGAATCCAATAAACCTTATCGGCTGATGATGACATGGCGGTCGGTCGGTGCCGTTGGGCCTTCCGAGGCCTGTTCGGACGGAGACGGAGTTAATCGCAGTGATTGGTTTCGCCGAGGTAGAATTTTAAAGTAATCGTTGCTTGCTGACAATGTTTCGAATAAAGTCTCATTATTGTTGCTGGGTGTGAGAAGCAGTGGACAGTCGACACTCTGAAGTCGGTAGAAAGAGATGTATCCCATGAGCATCGCGGTAGAGGTCGAGAATATGTTTGGTTGATATTGCTGGTGTGTTTGATATAAGATTATTCAAACCGCGTTAATTTCACTGTGAAACGATCGATGTCGTATAGTGGCACGCTGAATTTGAATTAGTTGTGCATATTTAAATGTGTTTGCTGTGAGCTATGCTTTCGAAAATATATCGTACTGATCGTCTTCTGCTAACAGTAACTGTTCTTCATAGTATAAGACATTATCCGCTTCCACAAATTATCAGTTACTGGATTACATCAGTCACTTTATTATTATCGTAATATAGCAAGCATCCTGCGGTCATGTTATAACTTGGCATTGTAATGAAGCTTACATAAGTGTTTTAGACGTCCAATTTACACCATAGCTCCACTACAATCGCCAGACGTGTAAATAACCAGCCACGTTTTGTATCACAGATAAAGGATGACATTTATTGAACTGTATAATAGAAACGTAAATTTGTTACAAACTACGGCGTTTACACACTTTGTTAAACATGTAAACGTCACTACAGATGTTCTGATCTAGGTTGTGACAAGTTCGACATGCCTGCCATCATTGGCGGTGATGTGGCACAAACAAATATCGAAACATCGATGCTGTCGATGACCTGCTGAATGGCTGTTTTCAGCTCAGCAATGGTTTCGGGGCTGTTGCTGTACACCTTGTCTTTAATATAGCCCCACAAAAAGGAGTCGCATGTATTCCGAGCCGGAGAATATGGCGGCCAATCGAGGTCCATGCCAGTGGCTTCTGGGTAACCCAGAGCCAGAATGCGATCCCCAAAGTACTCCTCCAAGGCATAAAACACTCTCCTGCTTCGATTGAGTCGAGCTCCGTCTTGCGTGAGCCATATCTTGTCGAAATCGGGGTCACTTTGGATACTGGAGATGAAATCACCTTTCACAACCTTCACGTATCGTTCGGTAGTCACAGTGGCATCAAAGAATATCGCATCGATTATTCCGCGACTGGACATTGCACAACACACAGTCACCCGTTGAGGGTGAAGAGACCTTCAGATCGCAAAATTCGAATTCTCAGTCCCTCAAATCCACCAGTTTTACTTATTGACGAACCCATCCAAATGAAAGTGGGTTTCGTCTCTAAACCAAACCATACAGCACATAATAATTCCCATCATGCCCCGTCGCCAACCGTGCAGTTTGAACGTCCTAACGCAAACTGTTCAGAAATTATGACTATTTTATTTGATTTAGTTCAATAATTGTTACTATGTATCTTCTCACACTTACTTTCGGAACAACATGTTTATTTATCATGATATGTATTTCTCGACGATGACGGAAACCTCACTTACTAACCATCCAACGGAAAGCCCTCAATAGACTAAAACTATTAAAACTACTAACCAGATGAACATGGGGACTACAACACCCCACTGTCCTTCACACTTACAAATCTCTAGTCCGCCCCTTCCTCTGCTATGCACATCTTGCGTGGATATCCACCTCATGCTGGTTCTGTAAGTTCGTCCATATGCACGCTTTCCGCCTGGTTTTCCCCATACGCTTATATTCCTCCACAAGGATGCTTTATCAATTCATCAAATTCCCACCTCTTCTCACTCACATTGAACACCTGCAAAAACCTACACCATCCGCAAACTCGATTCCTACAGTTCTATTGTGTCCCCTCTCCTTTCCAGTCCTAATCTGCTGCCGCGCCTCCACCTCTACTTCCGAACAGCCAACCACCTGTTCATCCTCCATGTCCTCTCCCAAAGATATTTCAACCGTCTCCCTCTCCCGGACCCTGAACTCCGGCCCGACCTATAACCATCGTACCAACAATAACCCCTCCCCCCAAAGGCTCCCACCTCGTCCTCCCCACATACCAGACCTCCTCCTTTTCCCCTTCCCTGTCGCTCTGCACTCGACCTTTTCGTTTTAAATTTATAGATCCCAATACTAGCTACACGTCTCTCCTTGTTCCCCAACAGCGACCCCTATCTTATCGCCACCTCACACCAGTCCTCAGTTCTCATGACCATCACTCTCCTGTCTCTTTCCACAACCACCATTCAAACTGTACAGTACTCCTTTCATAATGGTCAGTGTCTCTTCCTCAAATGTTTTTAACTGTGCTCTGTCCACATTTTTGTCATTATTTTAAACCTTTCATGAAGGCAGCATTATTTCTTACATTCTTCCATTAGCATCACCTTTTAAAACAAATTTAAATTCATTGTACGTATGTCTCATTGCTTTATGTTTAGCTTCTAAGTTAGTGAAAAGTGTCTACTGGCAGAAGAGCGAATTGATTGTAACGCCGTCAGCCCAACACCTGCCCACGTGGAGAAGAAAAAGAATTTCTACAGTGTCGGACGATTTTGGCGTTGTAACACTTGAAAATCGTCTCAGGCCTACTGTGAAATAAATTTATACTCTGTACAGTCAAATGGCTGTAACTTGATTTCGAAAATATGTAATATGTGCTGACAACGCTGCAGATTTCCTGCTAACAAAGAAAACCTCTGGTAATATGTACATTTGATGAAGGAAACAAATGGTTCAAACGGCTCTGAGCACTATGGGACTTAACATCTGAGGTCATCAGTCGCCTAGAACTAAAGAACTACTTAAACCTAACTAACCTAGGGACATCACACAAATCCATGCCCGATGCAGGATTCGAATCTGCGACAGTAGCGGTCGCGCGGTTCCAGACTGAAGCGCCTAGAACCGCTCGGCCACACCGTCCGGGATGAAGGTGATAGAAGTATGACTTCGAACTGCAGTGGGCGTATTAAACGCCACATATAAATTATGTGGAAATTAGGTACTGAACGACTACGTTCTTTGTCAGAACATTGTTACTTGAAGAAGAAACTAGGTATAGAAAGAGTTGGTCGTACATACTGATTGAGAGTAGATGAGATTTTAACCTTGAGACACACCTTGCATTCACTGATCACGAAAATGCCTTTGATAAGGTCTCTCCTTCGGTACGAGCGTACATTATGTTTAAGTGAGGATAGCCTTTCGTCCATCTTGTTGACATTATTAAAAGTTTACACCATGGCATGCAAAAACAAAAAAATCCTATATCTGAAGAAACCTGTCCTCTCGAAGCAGTACCTCAAGGGAGCAGATTATTTCTTGTACTTTTTAATATTTACGTCTATCGTTAATTAAAGAAATGAAACTTAGAGGAAGCCCAGGAATCAAAGTAAATGAACTGCATGTAAATATAAAGCTTGCTTTTCAGATAATCAAATAATTATTCAATAAATTATGAATGACCTCCAGAGATATGTAAAACGAAATTATTAGCGTAAGAGGCGAAGGCAGTGGTCTTTAGATTGAAATATACAGTTGAATTGTAAAGAAGCCTGGATAATAGCCCTACTGAAGAAGTGTCTCGCTTGCAATAATACCTTGTCTGTGATACAAATTACGACACTGACTGCGACATTAATAACAAAGTAGTACGCCATATATGGAACAATCCGAGTAACATTATTAAGGAAAACAAAAAATAAATAATTATGACATTTTAAAAAACCGATGGCTCTACCAGATTCGCCCCGCTGGTAACAGGCATGTGTGATGAATAACAAGTAAAAAGGAAACATCACCGACTTGACATTTATAATGATAAAAAAAGCGCACTTGCAACATATCAGCCTCAGAAATCGATCCCGCGGAAAAATTTAGGCTGTAATTCTGACAGCAGGCAGTTATGACCTCGTGAACACATAGAATTTTAACTTCGCATACGCTGTTTGTCGCTCTCTCCGCGGCGCTGCAGCCGCCTGATACCGAAAGTGTTTTGAAACCTTGTTTGAGAACAAATTGTTTCCTTGTTTTAAGCGAAAAGAGTACGAAATATGTTAACCTCACACACACACACACACACACACATATATATATATATATATATATATATATATATATATGTTCATCACTATTCTTCAAAAACCAATATGAATAAACCTAAGCAACATTCAGCTAATGATCTTTGTTTTACAATGTTATCATGCCAGCCACGTTGAAAAATAACGCCACTTCCTCAGTTTAATAGTGTCGGGTTTTCATTCCAAAGAACAAATACACAACAGCGATATTTATAATTAAATAGCGTTACACTACTTGTTTAATGACACATTCATTGGTTTAATTAATATCGAGTCCATTTATGAATCCGAAAACAAGTTTTCAAAGCAAAGACGTCTCTGGCGCAAACAACAGTTTGGAAACTGCGCACTTTGACACAATGAGCAAAGCACTATTGCTTATTGGTTCACCGATATCATGAACATTAACCTTTTACTTACTCCGCTATACAATGTACACTGAGATGACAACAGTCTTGGGACAGAGATATGCACTTATACTGACGGTAGTAGAATAGCATACACAAGATATAAAAGGGCAGTGCATTCGCGCAGCTGTCATTTATACTCACGTGATTTATGTGATAATGTTTCTGACGTGACTATGACCGCACGACGCGAAGTAACAGACTATGAACTGCGAATGGCAGTCGCCACTAGGCACATAGGAAATTCCGTTTCGGAAATCGCTAGCGAATTCAATATTATGATATCCACAGTGTCAAGAGTGACCAAAGTTAAGGCATTACCTCTCACCATGAACAAAACAGCCTGAACAGAGAGTCCCGATTTCAGTTGGTAAGAGCTAATGGTAGAATTTGAGTGTGGCACAGACCCGATCCAAGTTGTCAACAAGGCACTGTACAAGCTGATGGTGGCTCCATAATGCTGTGGGCTGTGTGTACATAGAATGGACTGGATCCTCTGCTCCCACTGAACCGATTGTTGACTCGAATGTCTACGGTTGGCTACATGGAGACCATTTGCAGCCATTAATGAACTTCATGTTCCCAAACGACGATGGAATTACAATGGATGACAATGCGCCACGACACTGGTCCACAAGTTTTCGCGACTGGTTTGAAGAACATTCTCGACAGTTCAAACTAATAATCTGACCACCCAGATCACCCAATGCGAATCCTGTCGAACATTTATGGGACATAATCCAGAGAGCAGTTCGTGCACAAAATCCTGTAGTGGCAACACTTCCACAATTATGGACTGCTATAGAGGCAGCATGGTTCAATATTTGTGCAGGGGACTTCTAGCCACTTGCTGAGTTCAAATGGCTCTGAGCACTATGGGACTTAACATCTGAGGTCATCAGTCCCCTAGACTTAGAACTACTTAAACCTAACCAACCTAAGGACATCACACACATCCATGCCCGAGGCAGGATTCGAACCTGCAACTGTAGCAGCAGCGTGGTTTTGGACTGAAGCGCCTAGAACCGCTCGGCCACAACGCCCGGCTTGCTGAGTCCATGCCGCATCGAGCTGCTGCACTGTGCCAGGCAAAAGGATGTCTGATAAAATATTAGGGGGTATCCCATGACTGGGTAGCAACGCTGCAGAGTAATTTCTGGCCGAAGAACTCTCCTTCATCCACTTAGGGCCGGACAAAAGGGCGCCAGTTCTCAAAACACTTTACCTGTGGCAGGCATCAGTCCATTGCGAAGGCAGCCAGTTGCCAAAAAATGGGTGGAGGAAGTCGTTTAAGAGAGTCTGCTGAGTTTTGGTGCAAATGATGGGAGGTCATAAAACTCTGTGCTTTCTCGATATGAACAGAGTGGTGTGTAGTGGAGGCAAGACTGTAAACACCCCACCCCCTGACAGCAGCAAGTCGCCAGGTTCTTTTAGCGAGCGGTGGAAACATAAATTTCACGGGTGTGACTGTCTGGGAAGCTTAACAGCCTTCTTTCGGAAATTGGAAATGGATGGCACAGAAAGATTGGAGCTCTGTACAAAGGAGAAACTGTGGTCCGGTCGTGGTAGATGTTTTTTGCCAAAACGTGACCATGTTGACCATGCGAACCACTCTTCCCTAGTCGATATATATATATATATATATATAGTCGGCTAATCCCGCGCGGCGGGAATTTTATGAACTTTCTCAAATGTACATTTTTTTAAACACAATATGTTCATCGGTACATCAATTATTAGTTAAATAAATTGGCTGCAACGAAACTGAACGCTTTTGTATGTTATGTGCGATTACTTGCTATCTATATTTGTAAGCTGCAGGTTCATTAAAAGTATTCTGGGAACTGATACTGCAATGCGGCATGACCATTCCTGACGTTCCACAATGATATGGGACATGTATGAAAAGACGACTTGGTGCCATTTTTGTATCCGATGTAGCCGCCCGTGGTGGCCGAGCGGTTCTAGGCGCTTCAATCTGGAACCGCGCGACCGCTACGGTCGCAGGTTCGAATCCTGCCTCGGGCATGGATGTGTGTGATGTCCTTAGGTTAGTTAGGTTTAAGTGGTTCTAAGTTCTAGGGGACTGATGACCTCAGATGTTAAGTCCCATAGTGCTCAGAGCCATTTGAACCATTTTTGTATCCGATGTTGTTATAGACCGACACGCCTCTCTCTGCTGTCAAGTCAAGAGGAACCACAACAAGGGTGGCCATGTTGCTAGAGACAGCACTGCACTATCCTTATGGCCAGTTGTCTTGATAGAAATAGGCCCCTTCCATGATTGATGTGATTGTTCGGACCTGCACATCCAAGCAAACAATACGGTGTGATTCCATGATAGTGTTACAAACTTTCAGACATGATGGAGAAGGATAAATATATCAGTTTCATGTAAGAGACCTTAGTCCGGAAATACTGAGTCGAGAGCTATAATCGAAAATCGTTCTGATACTTCTGACAGTGAAATGCGCGTACTGATACTGCTGTTGCTAAGATTATGGAGTAGGCCATCCGGACGAACACATTGGTGTAAAGGTTGGAACAGTAATTCAACTAATTCAATGTAGATGCCATGTTGTGTACTGACAGGAGCAATCATAGTATACAATATCTCTACTGTAGTAGACTGCGGTTGTGTTTACAAGTTGATATACTAACATGGATCAATCCTAACAAGATATAGTTGTACCAGGTAACGGAACTTGTGGACATGATTTTCGTGTATGGGCAAGCAAATGGAAGCACCAGAGAAGCGGAAAGATACTACAGCACCAAAAAATCCACATGTGAGACATGTGGTTCGCACCATGTTTCTAAGAACGTTCCAAGGATTAAGTGAAACAGGATATTTGGTACCTCAGTACAAAAATCGGGGAAGACAATAAACTACATGGACTCCCGACTTAGAAGATTCAGTGCTTTCTTGAGAGGATAACGTGCCTGCGATTAGCACTCGATCTGTTCCGTGTTAAATTTATGTTTCGCTGAGTATTGTTGACGAGTATTAGGCGAAATGCGGAAATACAGCTAGACCCCAACCATCCACAGGAAGTGCATGCTTCAGACCCCGTGTTGTGTTCAGTCAATGGTTCTTGTAGCGCCTTACAGTTGAGTCCTATTTCCCTGCGTATGTACGTTTCAACTGTCAACTGAGACACCAGGGACGAAATGCTAAATAGTCGCAATAGTCCTGTTTGGGCCGATTAGAATACCTACCCTGCAGTTGTGAAGAATCAGTGATGAAGTGTTAGGCCTGTCTCTTCTTCCTCTGCGTTTAAATGCTCCAGTATACACAGCGTTTATCAGAGGCATACTGTCCAAGTTTTTGGAACACACCTCACTTCTTATTCGTCAACGGATGTGGTTCTAACATGATGCGGCCCCTCCTCACTTTCAACTCAGGATTAGGCACACCTGGACGAGACATTCCTGAAAGGTGAATAGGCAGTGGAGATCCAGATTCGTGGCCAGCCCATTCACCTAATCTCATTTCAGTTGATCACTTCTTGTGGGGCACATGAAAAGTCTTGTAAACGAGACGCCTTTCGAGACCGAAGTTGATCTTCTGGCAAGAATTCTCCCTGTCTGTGACACTGTTCAAACGGCACCGGGGATATTAGAACAGGTACGTCAGAACTTCACGCAACAGTTCCACGCCTGCATTGACCCTGGGGGACGCCATCTTGAACAACTGTTATCAATGTAACAATGAATGAAACATGAGCAGGTAAATGGAATTCATTATTACTGTAATGTAGAGTTAGGATTTGCGGTCTCTCTGACATGAAGTTAGGTGCAGTGTTACTAACCCATCAGCAAAGGAAATTATCTGAGGATACTGGGGAGTACTCAGCGGAAATTTCGAATATCATGATCAGTGTTTGGAAGTTGGACCCATAGTTTGAGCTCTCCGCGAGGCTAAGTCGGACTTTGAGTATATTTTCGCTCATATCTTTTAACTCAGTCGTTTCCGGACTAGGGTCCCTTATTTGAAATTGTTTGGATCATCCTCACGGAATCAACCTTTATGTCTGTTCTCTCGGGCGCTAGTCGCGTGAACCGCTGGCGTTGAGCAAGGCTCTCCTGAACTCATAGATTCTATACTGAACGACAGTTGTGAGCTCATACCAGTTTTATTGAAAAAGTGTATTTGAAAAAAAATCAGGGTTTTGTTGATACATTTGTTGATTGTTTTTCCAGAGAATCGCCATCCCTTTCAGTGGATGTGGTGGGCCGTGGCATAAGTATCTTTCGGCCTTCTTCAAAGAACGCTCCCGCCATTACCTTCCGATTTCAGAACTTCTTTCTGCAACTGATCGTTGGCTAAAATTTAATACCGCACACGTATGCCTTCAGGGAATTGAAATGATGTTAAACTGAAGGTGTCTACTCAGGTGAATACGGGGGTGGTTCAAAACATCCCAACCAAATGATTCCAAAAGCGCCTCGCTGGGTAATACTGTCTAAGTACGGGCGTTGTCGTGCAGCAAGCACACTGGTCTCGTCATCGTTCCCCTCCTTTTGTTCTGAATGCTCCTTTTGAATTCTTTTAGTGTCTCACAGCATCCTTTTGCATTGATGGTCTCGCCAAGAGAGAAAATGATACCTTTTCTGTCCCAAAACACTGAGGTCACGATATTTTTACCAGAAATTTTGCTTCTGAATTTTTTGGTGCGTGGAGAATTGGTGTGACACCACTGTCACTACTGACTTTTTGTCTCAGGCATGTAATAAGACACCTGTTTCATCTACAACCAGAACAGAGCTCGGTACATCTTCACCTTGCAATTGCAGTGTACATCAAAATTATCAGCCACACCTCAACTACTCCGAAGAGAAAAAGTCACAATTACACCTGTCTAATACCGTGTAGGGCTCCCGCGAGCACATAGAAGTGCCGCAACACGACGTGGTATGGACTCGACTAACGTCTGAAGTAATGCTAGAGGGAACTGACACCATGAATCCTGAAGGGCTGTCCAGAAATCCGTAAGAGTACGGGGGGTGGAAATCTCTTCTGAACAACACGTTGCATGACATTCAACATATACTCAATGAAGTTCATGTCTGGGGAGTTTGCTGGCCAGCAGAAGTGTTTAAACTCAGAAATGTGTTCCTGGGGACACTCTGTAACGATTGTGAACGTGTGGGATGTCGCATTGGCCTGCTGGAATCGCCCACGTCCGTCAGAATGCACAATGGACATGAATGGATTCAGGTGATCCGACAGAATGCTTACATGGTGTCACCTGTGAGACTCGTATCTAGACTTACCAGGTGTCCCATATCACTCGAACTGCGCACTCCTCACACCATTACAGAGCTTCCACCAGCTTGACATGCATTGCTGACATGGACGGTCCACTGGCCGCTGATGGCCGAGCGGTTCTGGCGCTACAGTCTGGAACCGCGGGACCGCTACGGTCGCAGGTTCGAATCCTGCCTCGGGCATGGATGTGTGTGTTGTCCTTAGGTTAGTTAGGTTTACGTAGTTCTAAGTTCTAGGGGACTTATAACCTCAGCAGTTGAGTCCCATAGTGCTCAGAGCCATTTGAACCATGGACGGTCCAGGGATACATGAGATACCTATACGCGTACACGTCCATCCGCTCGATATAATTTGTAACGAGACTCGTCCGACCAGACAACAGCCAACTGTCCAATTTCGGTGTTGACGGGTCCAGGCGAGGCGTAAAGCTTTTTGTCGTGCAGAGGGCCTTCGGCACCGAAAGTGCATATGATGTTCCGTTGAATAGTTTGTACGGTGACACTTGTTGATGACCCAGCATTAAAATCTACAGCAATTTGCGGAAGGGTTGCACTTCTGTCACGTTGAATGATTCTCTCCAGTCGTTGTGGATCCCATTATTGCATCATCTTTTTCCGGCGGCAGCGATGTAGGAGATTTGATGTTTTACAGGATTCCTGATATTCACGGCACACTCGTGAGATGGTCGTACGGGAAAATCCCCACTTCATCGCTACCTCTGAGTTCCTGTGTCCCATCGCTCGTGCGCCGACTATAACACCACGCTCAAATTCAATTAATTCTTGATAACCTGCCGTTGTAGCAGCAGTAGCCGATGTAACAACTGCGCCAGACACTTGTTGTCTTATATAGGCGTTGCTTCCCGCAACGCCGTATTCTGCCTGTTTACATATCTCTGTATTTGAATACGCATGCATATACCAGTTTTTTTGGCGCTTCGGTGAAGATTAATTTATTTCATTGCACAGTGATAGAGTTGTGTACGCTGTTGTGCTCCATGTGGATGAAACTGATACTCTACTATTGCGAGTAAGTAAAGGTATTCTTTAGATTACTGAAATTACAACGAACGCTGTTGTGCAAATTAAGATTAATTAATCTTTCTGGGAAAGAGCAATTATATTTCGAAACATAGCCTCAATGCACAGTCGCCAAAATTAAAAAAAAAAAAAAAAAAAAAAAAAAAAAAAAAAAAAAAATGTTTTTCCATTTTACGTGAATCTCTAACTAAAAAAACGAGGTATAAGCAAACGCTTGGCACCTTATTACGTCATGCTTCCGAAATGCGTCGCGCCAATTACATATTACGTAAAATAATCTAATTTGAAGCAGAATAGGCGTTATTATAGAAATTTCGTAAGACAGCCGCCGATCTCAAACGATTCCACTCCTGATGGCAAATTTAAGTAGAAATACACTCCTGGAAATTGAAATAAGAACACCGTGAATTCATTGTCCCAGGAAGGGGAAGCTTTATTGACACATTCCTGGGGTCAGATACATCACATGATCACACTGACAGAACCACAGGCACATAGACACAGGCAACAGAGCATGCACAATGTCGGCACTAGTACAGTGTATATCCACCTTTCGCAGCAATGCAGGCTGCTATTCTCCCATGGAGACGATCGTAGAGATGCTGGATGTAGTCCTGTGGAACGGCTTGCCATGCCATTTCCACCTGGCGCCTCAGTTGGACCAGCGTTCGTGCTGGACGTGCAGACCGCGTGAGACGACGCTTCATCCAGTCCCAAACATGCTCAATGGGGGACAGATCCGGAGATCTTGCTGGCCAGGGTAGTTGACTTACACCTTCTAGAGCACGTTGGGTGGCACGGGATACATGCGGACGTGCATTGTCCTGTTGGAACAGCAAGTTCCCTTGCCGGTCTAGGAATGGTAGAACGATGGGTTCGATGACGGTTTGGATGTACCGTGCACTATTCGGTGTCCCCTCGACGATCACCAGTGGTGTACGGCCAGTGTAGGAGATCGCTCCCCACACCATGATGCCGGGTGTTGGCCCTGTGTGCCTCGGTCGTACGCAGTCCTGATTGTGGCGCTCACCTGCACGGCGCCAAACACGCATACGACCATCATTGGCACCAAGGCAGAAGCGACTCTCATCGCTGAAGACGACACGTCTCCATTCGTCCCTCCATTCACGCCTGTCGCGACACCACTGGAGGCGGGCTGCACGATGTTGGGGCGTGAGCGGAAGACGGCCTAACGGTGTGCGGGACCGAAGCCCAGCTTCATGGAGACGGTTGCGAATGGTCCTCGCCGATACCCCAGGAGCAACAGTGTCCCTAATTTGCTGGGAAGTGGCGGTACGGTCCCCTACGGCACTGCATAGGATCCTACGGTCTTGGCGTGCATCCGTGCGTCGCTGCGGTCCGGTCCCAGGTCGACGGGCACGTGCACCTTCCGCCGACCACTGGCGACAACATCGATGTACTGTGGAGACCTCACGCCCCACGTGTTGAGCAATTCGGCGGTACGTCCACCCGGCCTCCCGCATGCCCACTATACGCCCTCGCTCAAAGTCCGTCAACTGCACATACGGTTCACGTCCACGCTGTCGCGGCATGCTACCAGTGTTAAAGACTGCGATGGAGCTCCGTATGCCACGGCAGACTGGCTGACACTGACGGCGGCGGTGCACAAATGCTGCGCAGCTAGCGCCATTCGACGGCCAACACCGCGGTTCCTGGTGTGTCCGCTGTGCCGTGCGTGTGATCATTGCTTGTACAGCCCTCTCGCAGTGTCCGGAGCAAGTATGGTGGGCCTGACACACCGGTGTCAATGTGTTCTTTTTTCCATTTCCAGGAGTTTAGTATTTACGGTAAGAGTGTTGACAAATCAAGCGAAGCTATTCCACAGCGCTGTGTTTCAAATGAACAGCTGCACTAACATATACAGTGGGATTCCACGAGGAAATTAAAAACTTTCAGGGATGATGAAGAATGATGAATGATTTATTAGCGTGAAGTAAAGGATCCCGGTCCGAAAATGTCCGAGTCGAAAGGTATAAGCGAAGATCGTTCTGATACCTCTGGCAGTGGACCTTTTCTGTTGCAACCACTTTTCTTACCATATTTTCGGAGGAGGTTGTGTTGTTGTTGTGGTCCTCAGTCCTGAGACTGGTTTGATGCAGCTCACCATGCTACTCCCCCAGTACCTACTGCTGCCTACATCCTTCTGCATCTGCTTATTGTATTCATCTCTTGGTCTCCCTCTACGATTTTTACCCTCCAATAGTAAACTGGTGATTCCTTGGTACCTCAGAACATGTCCTACCAACCGATCCCTTCTTCTAGTCAAGTTGTGTCACAAACTCCTCTTCTCCCCAATTCTATTCAATACCTCCTCAATAGTTATGTGATCTACCCATCTAATCTTCAGCATTCTTCTGTAGCACCACATTTCGAAAGCTTCTATTCTCTTCTTGTCCAAACTATTTATCGTCCATGTTTCACTTCCATACATGGCTACACTCCATACAAATACTTTCAGAAACGACTTCCTGACACTTAAATCAATACTCGATGTTAACAAACTTTTCTTCAGAAACGCTTTCCTTGCCATTGCCAGTCTACATTTTATATCCTCTCTACTTCGAACATCATCAATTATTTTGCTCCCCAAATAGCAAACTGCTTTACTACTTTAAGTGTCTCATTTCCTAATCTAATTCCCTCAGCATCACCAGAATTAATTCGACAACATTCCATTATCCTCGTTTTGCTTTTGTTAATGTTCATCTTGTATCCTCCTTTCAAGACACTATCCATTCCGTTCAACTGCTCTTCCAAGTCCTTTGCTGTCTCTGACAGAATTACAATGTCGTCGGCAAACCTCTAAGTTTTTATTTCTTCTCCATCGATTTTAATACCTACTCCGAACATTTCTTTCGTTTCCGTTACTGCTTGCTCAATATACAGATTGAATAAGATCGGGGAGAGGCTACAACCCCGTCTCACTCCGTTCCTAACCACTACTTCCCTTTCATGTCCCTCGACTCGTATAACTGCCATCTGGTTACTGTACAAATTGTAAATGGACTTTCACTCCCTGTATTTTACCCCTGCCACCTTCAGAATTTGAAAGAGAGTATTCCAGTCATCATTGTAAAAAGCTTTCTCTACGTCTACAAATGCTAGAAACGTAGGTTTGCCTTTCCTTAATCTTTCTTCTAAGATAAGTCGTAGGGTCAGTATTGCCTCACGTGTTCCAACATTTCTACGGAATCCAAACTGATCTTCTCCGAGCTCGGCTTCTACCAGTTTTTCCATTCGTCTGTAAAGAATTCGCGTTAGTATTTTGCAGCTGTGACTTATTAAACTGATAGTTCGGTAATTTTCACATCTGTCAACACCTGCTTTCTTTGGGATTGGAATTATTATATTGTTCTTGAAGTCTGAGGGAATTTCGCCTGTCTCATACATCTTGCTCACCAGATGATAGAGTTTTGTCAGGACTGGCTCTCCCAAGGCCGTCAGTAGTTCTAATGGAATGTTGTCTACGGCGGGGGCCTTGTTTCGACTTAGGTCTTTCAGTGCTCTGTCAAACTCTTCACGCAGTATATCATGTCCCATTTCATCTTCATCTACCTCCTCTTCCATTTCCACAATATTGTCCTCAAGAACAACGCCCCTGTATAGACCCTCTATATACTCCTTCCACCTTTCTGCTTTCCCTTCTTTGCTTAGAACTGGGTCTCCATCAGAGCTCTTGATTTTCATGCAAGTAGTTCTCTTTTCTCCAAAGGTCTCTATAATTTTCCTGTAGGCAGTATCTATCTTACTCCTCATGAAATGAGCCTCTACATCCTTACATTTGTCCTCTAGCCATCGCTGCTTAGCCATTTTGCACTTCCTGTCGATCGCATTTTTGAGACGTTTGTATTCCTTTTTGCCTGATTCATTTACTGGATTTTTACATTTTCTCCTTTCATCAGCTAAATTCAGTACTTCTTCTGTTACCCAAGGGTTTCTACTAGCCCACGTCTTTTTACCTACTTGTTCCTCTGCTGCCTTCACTATTTCATGCCTCAAAGCTACCCATTCTTCTTCTACTGTATTTCCTTCCCCCATTCCTGTCATTTGTTCCCTTATGCTCTCCCTGAAACTCTGTGCAACCTCTGGTTCTTTCAGTTTATCCAGGTCCCATCTCCTTAAATTCCCACATTTTTGCGGTTTCTTCAGTTTTAATCTACAGTTCATAACCAATAGATTGTGGTCAGAGTCCACATCTGCCCCTGGAAATGTCTTACAATTCAAAACCTGGTTCCTAAATCTCTGTCTTACCATTATACAATCTATCTGATACCTTTTAGTATCTCCAGGGTTCTTCCACCATGTATACAACCTTCTTTCCTGATTCTTGAACCAAGTGTTAGCTATGATTAAGTTATGCTCTGTGCAAAATTCTACCAGGCGGCTTCCTCTTTCATTTCTTAGCCCCAATCCATATTCACCTATTACGTTTCCTTCTCTCCCTTTTCCTACTGTCGAATTCCAGTCACCCATGACTATTAAATTTTCATCTCACTTCACAACCTGAATAATTTCTTTTATCTCATCATACAATTCATCAATTTCTTCATCATCTGCAGAGCTAGTTGGCATATAAACTTGTACTACTGTAGTAGGCGTGGGCTTCGTGTCTATCTTGGCCACAATAATACGTTCACTATGCTGTTTGCAGTAGCTTACCCGCACTCCTTTTTTCTTTATTCATTATTAAACCTACTCCTGCATTACCCCTATTTGATTTTGTATTTATAACCCTGTAATCACCAGACCAAAAGTCTTGTTCCTCCTGCCACCGAACTTCACTAATTCCCACTATATCTAACTTTAACCTAGCCATTTCCCTTTTTAAATTTTCTAACCTCCCTGCCCGATTAAGGGATCTGACATTCCACGCTACGATCCGTAGAATGCCAGTTTTCTTTCTCCTGATAACGATGTCCTCTTGAGTAGTCCCTGCCCGGAGATCCGAATGGGAGACTATTTTACCTCCGGAGTATTTTACCCAAGAGGACGCCATCATCATTTAATCATACAGTAAAGCTGAATGCCCTCGGGAACAATTACGGCTGTAGTTTCCCCTTCCTTTCAGCCATTCGCAGTACCAAAACAGCAAGGCCGTTTTGGTTAGTGTTACAGGGCCAGAACAGTCAATCACCCAGACTGTTGCCCCTGCAACTACTGAAAAGGCTGCTGCCCCTCTTCAGGAACCACACGTTTGTCTGGCCTCTCAACACATACCCCTCCGTTGTGGTTGCACCTATGGACGGCTATCTGTATCGTTGAGGCACGCAAGCCTCCCCACCAACGGCAAGGTCCGTGGTTCATGGGGGGAAGGAGGAGGTTGTACTGATCAAAATAAGACAAAATTGTCAAGTAAACATGGGCTATAAAACCCATACCTTAAGAGCTAGGAGCACTTGTTCAGTAGAAGTGTTGTGTTTCACGGTAGCAATGACGAACAGTTGCTCTTAATTCTGAAGGTGTGAACTTCAGAGCCAAAGTTTACTGGACATTTTTCTTGTTTTGATCCACACTACATCGCGTCAAAATAGGGTAAGCTAATAGCGTGCAGCAGAAGACGTCCATTGTCAGAAGTATCAGAACCATTTTCACTTATAACGTTCTAATCGGGTGTCCCTTATCTAAATTTGATACATTTAACCTTCTTCATCATCCCTGAAAGTTTTAAACATCACGGAATTATCTTGTATAAATATTTATGAGTGAACCACCTTGATTTAGCTGAAGATTTCATACTTTCTACCTCTAGCACAGATAAACGTCAACAGCGAATAGCAGCCATCAACTGGGTTGGTTTGTAACAGTAATTTTGAAAACAGCGCCGAAAATCAGTTACAGAAAGGCTAAAGTACTAGTAATCAACTAGTCAAAAAGAAAAAGTTAAGAATTAATTAAGTCAATACACCTGTTAAGTTTATGAATTTACTTCAGTTGTATACAAAGACTAGGTGTACAGCAAAATAAATAAGTAAAAAACTGAAAATGCCCAGGAATGTTTTTGGTAAAGTTAATTCTATTCCCAAAACTAAGCTTCCAGTATCTCTGAAACAGAAAACTCAACGTGCTTTCATCCAGTTTGACTTACTACAATGTGTCATAGTCTTTTATTGCCTCAACTGTTTAGTAACTGTGTGTTGCACTATCAGTAATAGAGATATGCTTGTTGGGAATTAGTACGACAGTATAGAACTTTGGTTCAAAACTACCCATACAGGCAGTTTTCTCGAAAATAGTGCGACTGAAATTTTTTGGATGAAATGCGCTATAGACGAACCGAGAAGGATGAACAGAAATGTGGACTTCACTTTGCCTGCTAGATGATGGAAAATACAGACGTGTAACACAGTTTCGGAGTTTCAAATGGGTACATAGTAAATATGCTAGTAATGTTGGAATGAGCTCTTTAAGCTGAATCCATTTTGGTATGAAATGTTTTTGCATTGTGAGTTTACGAGCGAAGCTAGCTCTAGGCTTGACTGCGGAGTTTCAATGTGGTGGCGAAGTGGATCTTGGTAAACTTGGCGAGAGCAGGGTTCTCAGTAGAAAGGCGGGCTACGGTAGGTAATGGCTGGAAATCCCTGCAAGGGCTCTTCTACTCGAACTAGTTACGGATCCATGGCCGTCTACCACATCGTCACTCTCCAGATACGAATTATTACACAGAAAAATAGGAATGTGTCTGTGTAGTGCAAGAAGATACCAAATTTTGTGTCTCTACGTCATAGTTCAGTGCAGCGAGGCAATGTGTGAACTTCAATTGTTAATTGATTTCCGTTTTTACAGACAATGACTGCAAAAACGTATGACGTTCTACTGGTAAATTAATATGCCACAGTCATGAACAATACGTAAAGCAGGTGGCCAACTATACAATGAACACATGCCAACATCCACTGAGGTGATGAAAGTAATGTGGCTGGAGCAGAGAGGCCAAGTGTTTTGCCAGTTTATATGTCGGTGATCCAGGAGCGCTAACGATCGGTCTCAGTGGAACGTTGTTCTTATGGATCTTGGGTAATCCATACAGCCGAGGTGGTAGGGCTTCTGTGTTGCGCAGGTTTCTCTGTATGTCCGCCGGCAGAGAAGACGCCTTGATTAATCGATTCGTATTCCGTGTGATACGTTGCGTCGGATCTGCGCTTAGTTTTCGGTACGTCGTCGGATCTAATAGGTCTCGGAATACGAATCGATTAATCAAGGCGTCTTCTCTGCCGGCGGACATACAGAGAAACCTGCGCAACACAGAAGCCCTACCACCTCGGCTGTATGGATTACCCAAGATCCATAAGAACAACGTTCCACTGAGACCGATCGTTAGCGCTCCTGGATCACCGACTTATAAACTGGCAAAACACTTGGCCTCTCTGCTCCAGCCACACGTGGGGAAGACCGACACATACATTAAGGACTCAGGACATTTCATTGAGAAGCTGAAGAAACTGAAACTTGCACCAAACGACATCCTGGTCAGCTTTGATGTTGTTTCGTTATTTACGAAAGTGCCACTCAGTGACGCTCTGGAGCACATCGGTTCCATTTTTCCGCTAGACGTCAGAAAGCTCTTCCATGCATGTCTCACCACGAGCTATTTCACGTGGAATGGCGATTTCTACGAACAGCTGGAAGGCGTCGCCATGGGTAGTCCTCTCAGTCCAGTGGTGGCCAACTTCTTCATGGAACAATTCGAAGCACAGGCACTGGACTCGGCGACTTGCAAACCTAAGGTGTGGTACAGGTACGTCGATGATACTTTCGTGGTGTGGAGCCATGGTGAAGAACAGCTCAGTGACTTCCTAAGACACTTGAACAGCCTCCATGCCAACATAACATTTACCATGGAAGTAGAAAAGGACAAGAAACTGCCATTTCTAGATGTTCTGGTCACAAGGGACGGCGAAGATCTGGGACACAGCGTGTATCGAAAACCGACTCACACGGACCGATACCTGCACAAACTGTCAAACCACCACCCGAGCCAGAAAAGAGGCATGATTAGTACGCTCATAACGAGAGCAGGACGAATATGTGAGCCGCAACACCTCAAACGAGAAATGCAACACCTGGAAACTGTCCTGAGGAGCAATGGTTACTCCACAAATTATATTAGAAGTGTAACAGAGCCCAACCCTCGGCGAAGTAAGGAACCGGAAAAAGAATTGTCGGGTACGGCCTTTCTGCCATACATTCCCAGAGTGACGGACAGAATCGGCCGTATATTGCGCAAACATGGCGTAAAGACGATTTTCAAACCGACAAGGAAGATCAAAGAGTGTCTTAGATCGGCGAAGGAGAAAAGAGACCCACTTGCAATGTCGGGAATATACCGCATACCATGCACATGCGGAAAAGTTTATGTCGGAATGACTGGACGATCCATTAACACCAGGATCAAAGAGCATAAGCGACATTGCAGGTTGGGGCAGGTGGAGAAATCGGCCGTGGCAGAGCACGCACTGAATAAGACCGACCATGTAATAAAATTCGCCGACACGGAAGTTCTGGCTGTAGAGAAGCACTATCACACGCGCTTGTTCAGAGAAGCTGTAGAAATACAAAAACACGCGAACAGTTTGAACAAGAAAGAGGAAAGCCTTAAGGTCAACGGATCCTGGCTTCCCGTACTGCAGCGAACGACCGTCGCAGGTAGCAAGAGGAGAACCGCACCGGAAATGACCGCGGAGAAGCCCTCGGACGTTGGCGCGCCAGGTACATATAGCCTGCACCCGCGAGCTCGGCTCCAGTTCACCACCGGCAATGGAGGGTGAAGCTTTGACAATGCCAGCCACTCGTGCTGGCGAAACGTCAGAAAAATCATTAGATGAACGTTGGCCGAAGAACCCAAGACAGAAGCCAATAGGCAGTTTGTCAACAAGTGGCCACGAAAGCCTCAACAATTTTGTGGGGTCTGCACACTCGGACCCTACAATCATCTGTTACCATCTGAAATCGGGGCTCATGTGAGCGCGCCACGATTTTACAGCCGTTTAGAGTCCATCTGATGCGGTCACGTGCCGTGAAGAGGCGCTGCAGGTGATGTCTTACCGTTAGCAAAGGCACTCACGTTGGTCACCTGCTGCCTAACTCCAGATTTGACCGCACAGTCCTAACGGACACTTTCGTTGTACGTCCCACACTGATTTTCATGGATTGTTGCTTGTCTGTTAGCACTGACAATTATGCGCAAACGCCACTGCTCTCGGTCGTTAAGTGAAGTCCGTCGGCCACTGCATTGTCTGTGGTGAGAGGTAACGCCTGAAATTTGGTTTTCTCTGCACGCTCTTGACACTGTGAGCCTAGGAATATTGAATTATCTAATTATTTCCGAAATGGAATCACTCGTGTGTCTATTTTCAACTTTTATCCCTCGTTCAATGTCTGTTAATTCCTATGCTGTCGGAAACCTTTTCACATGAATCACCTGATTACAAATGACAGATCTGTCAATGCACTGCCCCTTTATACCTTGTGTACGCGATACTACTTCTATCTCAGTATGTGCATATCGCTATCCAGCGACTTTATCACCCCAGTGCATGCATTTTATCTGATACTTAGCTAAATGCAGAGCGTCGATGATATGATTACGACCATTGGACTATATTGACCAGAACTACACTTACTCCACCTTTTCACGCACGATGGCGTCAGAATGTGATACCATGCATTTTCCTGGATGCATTTTTGCTTACATATGGAAGATATTTGTATGCCAAATTAAGTACTTTGCTGTTTCATTGCGACAGGACTCCATTTAAACTGGACGTTATTTCAGATTTGGTATGTACTACTTAAAAACAGAGTGCACCATGTAAACGTGCAGGAACTGCACTCTGTATTGGGATCACACACTTGTATGTGTAGAAATATTTCCTTGTATTTTCTTACTTTGAAAGTTATGGACTGTGGTCCCATATTGTATTGTCACTAACATTTAATGTAATAAGTATTTTAAAATGTTTTACTAGATCAGAAAATTACTACTAGGATACCTTTCTTTCAATATGTTTCATTTTAAGATAAACGGTGTACTTTCGATGATGGTGATTTTAACTTAAATTTATAACAAAATTTGAGTGTGTCTAGCGTGGTATAGTTTCCTGGGGTTTTAATTAGGTGCTTCATTTTGTTTTTCGGTTTGTCGGTACTTGAGGCCGCCTATTTCCTGTGGTGGGGTCCGGCGGAAATTGGCAGTCGTTAAAATTTAGTCCCTGGTTTGCGATCCTGGCAGTCGTTAATATTTAGTCCCTGGGTTGCGATCCGACCAAATCCAACCAAACCCTTTAAATTTTTACGGGTGACTGAATTTTTAAGCACCACACGGCGACTGTTTTCGAGTGATGTATGTTTTCGCTACTAGAGGACTTTAACATTGCTCGAGTGTTAGTGATGAACTTTAGTGGACAGTGAAGCAGCATTACTGATGAACTTTAATATTAACACAAAAGCGGGACTTACATTTTGGTTATGCTTTCAAGTCAGCTGATATAACTGGAGACTCTGCCAAATGTTATCTGTTGTTTTCACATCTTAACTGCACATCGGTTTCACTGCTTAAACCTTACTGTGAAAACCTACTTGTGTTTAATTATTTTATGTAGGTCATAAGTTTTATTTTTGTGATTTGAATGAAAAGTGCGCAGAGTTTTACATAATGTCATCACTGTATGGTCTACATTCTTTTTTGTTTTGTTTTTTTCAGTGAGCTTTCATTCATTTTATTTAACTTATTTACTGATTCATTAATTATTGTATTATTTGCAAACTTCATGCTGTAATCGGTGCTTGCGTAATAAAACTTTTTTTTTGGACAGCTATTGCTGTTATTACGGCATATGCACAGCCACCCCTGTGAATGTGGAGTCACACGTTGTCGTCAGTGTCGCCAATTATCCAAATTCCCAATAGAACCCGGAACGACTACGAGACCATTAACGCTACACGACGTGAATAAATGGCTCAGTATTTGCGTTATTCTGCGCCCTGTTGGCAGCCAGGTCTCTGAGGCGCAACTGCCACCGACGATGCAGCACAATGTCACTACTACATCTACTAATAATAAAATGTATAATAGCATGTGGTTTTAATCAGGGTACAGGCGCTCTATATCGCTCACTGTATGTCGTGACATACATGTCTCATACATCTATGAGACAGGCGAAATTCCCTCAGACTTCAAGAACAATATAATAATTCCAACCCCAAAGAAAGAAGGTGTTGACAGATGTAAAAATAACCGAACTATCAGTTTAATAAGTCGCAGCTGCAAAATACTAACGTTAATTCTTTACAGACGAATGGAAGATCAGTTTGGATTCCGTAGAAATGTTGGAACACTGGAGGCAATACTGACCCTACGACTTAACTTAGAAAATAGATTAAGGAAAGCCAAACCTACGTTTCTAGCATTTGTAGACTTAGAGAAAGCTTTTGACAATGTTGACTAGAATACTCTCTTTCAAATTCTGAAGGTGGCAGGGGTAAAATACAGGGAGCGAAAGGCTACTTACAGTTTGTACAGAAAGCAGATGGCAGTTTAAGAGTCGAGGGACATGAAAGGGAAGCAGTGGTTAGGAAGGGAGTGAGACAGGATTGTAGCCTCTCCCCGATACTATTCAATCTGTATATTGAGCAAGCAGTAAAGGAAACAAAAGAAAAGTTCGCATTAGGTATTAAAATCCATGGAGAAGAAATAAAAACTTAGAGGTTTGCCGATGACATTGTAATTCTGTCAGAGACAGCAAAGGACTTGGAAGAGCAGTTGAACGGAATGGATAGTGTCTTGAAAGGAGGATATAAGATGAACATCAACAAAAGCAAAACGGGGATAATGGAATGTTGTCGAATTAAGTCGGGTGATGCTGAGGGAATTAGATTAGGAAATGAGACACTTAAAGTAGTAAAGGAGTTTTGCTATTTGGGGAGCAAAATAACTGATGATGTTCGAAGTAGAGAGGATATAAAATGTAGACTGGCAATGGCAAGGAAAGCGTTTCTGAAGAAGAGAATTTTGTTAACATCGAGTATTGATTTAAGTATCAGGAAGTCGTTTCTGAAAGTGTTTGTATGGAAGTGAAACATGGACGATAAATAGTTTGGACAAGAAGAGAATAGAAGCTTTCGAAATGTGGTGCTACGAAAGAATGCTGAAGATTAGATGGGTAGATCACATAACTAATGAAGAGATATTGAATAGAATTGGTGAGAAGGGGAGTTTGTAGCACAACTTGACTAGAAGAAGGGATCGGTTGGTAGGACATGTTCTGAGGCATCAAGGGATCACTAATTTAGTTCAAAAAATGGTTCAAATGGCTCTGAGCACTATGGGACTTAACTTCTAAGGTCATCAGTCCCCTAGAACTTAGAACTACTTAAACCTAACTAACCTAAGGACGTCACATACATCCATGCCCGAGGCAGGATTCGAACCTGCGACCGTAGCGGTGCTGCGGTTCCAGACTGTAACGCCTAGAACCGCTCGGCCATACCGGCCGGCACTAATTTAGTACTGGAGGGCAGCGTGGAGGGTAAAAATCGTAGAGGGAGACAAAGAGATGAATACACTAAGCAGATTCAGAAGGATGTAGGCTGCAGCAAGTACTGGAAATGAAGAAGCTTGCACAGAATAGAGTAGCATGGAGAGCTGCATCAAACCACTCTCAGGACTGAAGAGCACAACAACAACAACATGTCGTGACAATGAGACGACAGCAAGAACGCAACGCGTTGGGTGCATGTCTAGCCGGACGCCGGACAGAAAATTGAAACGCAGAGTGAAATGCAGCCGCTAAGTGTGCGTCTGCGTTAACGCACCACACTGTTGTTCCGCAGCGCGGTAAACCAAACGGTGACCTAAGTTATCGTCGAGATTTCCAAGCACAAAAGCGCGTGGAAAAAAGAAAAAGTTCATGTCTGGAGGATTATGGGTCAGTGTGGCCACAAGAAAACGAGGTACAGTGGATGAAGGCAGTTATTTGTGTCGAACTTGACGCATCCTCTCCAGTGGCGAGATGTGGTTTGGTTGGTTGGTTGGTAGATAGCAGGTTAAGGGCCTAAACAGCAGGGTCATCAGTGCAAGAAGTGGCTTGAGACGGATATTAGCCGTTGACACTACTGTGTGTGATCAAGAAGTGGTAGACTCTGGACACGCATTCGGGAAGATGGCGGTTCAAATCCACGTCTAGCCATCCGGCTTTACCATCTCGGTGCTTTTGTCATATTACACCACGTGCGCACATAACCTAAAGTAGTCAGTTTTGTTTTATGACTCACTGTAGTTTTTCATTTTTTCATTTTGGCATATTTTGTGATCGGTTAGGAACTCGTGTCAGCAATTCTGTATCTGCTACCGTGTCAGTTTTAAGAAACTAGTTTTTCTGTCTGCGTCTGGTCTAAATAGACCTGCTAATGTGAAACAGTAATTTTAGAGTGCAGAATGGTCTTCTGAGTAGCTTGGCTGGTTATTCTAAATCTCGCAAACAATCAATGGGGAACGCATGCGTATAGATTTCAGCATGGTGAAGACTTCTGGCTAGGAACGCTGACAATAGAGGGAAATAGGAAGGAAGGAAGATTAGAGTCTGAAGTCCCGCAGACATCAAGGTCATTAGAGGCGAAGCACAATCTCGGATTAAGGAAGGATGGGGGAAGAAAATCGGCCGTGCCTTTTTTAAAGGAATCATCCATGCTAGCATTTGCCTGGAGCGCTTTAGGGAAATCATGGTAGCCTAAATCTGGATGGCCGGACGGGGACTTGAACCGTCGTCGTCCCGAACGAGAGTCTAGTTTGATAACTACTGCGCCACCTCGCTCGGTGACTACTGAGCACCTGAGAGAATAAAATTAGGCCGTGTGTTCTTAGACAGGCGTAGAAAATGTTTTGTTGCGGTTTCCTTGATAAATACTGCACGATGTATCATTTCTCTGTGAAAGTGGGAAAAAGGTATTTTTCAGTATGGTAAGAGGAATGACTGACATTATATCGAATGCTCTCTGGTATGCACTGATTGAAATGGCTCTAAGCACTATGGCACTTAACATCTGAGGTCATCAGTCCCCTGGACTTAGAACTACTTAAACCTAACCAACCAAAGGACATCACACACATCCATGCCCGAGGCAGGATTCGAACCTGCGACCGTAGCAGCCGCGTGGTTCCGGACTGAACCGCCTAGAACCGCTCGGTCACAGCGGCCGCCGTATGCACTGAAATAGGGTACATATCACTTAGTGTGGTACGGGAGTTGCACGGCAATGGAGTGAGCCGTTCGCCGGTGAGTTTACGTAAATAATTGCCTGTCTCCAGTGGTAGAGGAGCATCTTTTGTGACCAGAGATAGAGGTTAAATTCCATCGGTAGCAAAATTACAGAAAATTTAATGCACACACCAAAGCACGGAAAACTGGTCACCTTATTTCTAAATTACCACACCCTTACTTAACATTGAATTGGCGCAGGTTACTAATGTTTCAGGTCAGCAATAGGCTATTCGTGTCAATGAAATGTTTTGTGAGGAGGGATTCATTTAAATTTGTAGTGTTTGATACCTTTCTGATCCGTATTAAAGCGCGATTTTGTGTGAAACTTCTTTTATTATTGTTGATTTATTGGTTCAAAAGCGCCATTATTAAATTGTAACATAATGCACATCACTAGAACAGAGCACCATAGTAAGGAAGAGGCGACAGCTGCAACCAACGGGAAGAAAAACTAACATAAGTGCTGGGCGAAAGCACAATAAAGGTGCGTTTCGCTTGTGCGCCTTGCCCCCAGACACCGTGAGACTGTAGCTTGTCCAACAAGGAAATAGATTCGCGCAGTGTGAACACAGGTGTGAATGGAATCACTCGAACGCACACGTTGAGGAAGAGGCACGCACCAATTCGTGTGCCTCTACTTGGGTGTGGGGCAAGCACAGTCCCACGGCGACCACACGCATGGCTCACAGGTGTAAACGCAGCTTAAGCTGGGCTTTGGTGTCAAGACAGGGGGGCGAGAATATGGGGGACTTCGTGTTTAACGATGGGAAACTTCGTCTTCAGGGCACGAGATTATAAAGCTTGCGTGCGTGCGTGTGTGTTTGATTGTTTAGCCACGAACTGTGAGGGCACTTTGTGTCAGTTATTCTGAATTTGGTTGTTAGCTAACGTTGCTGAGAGAACTCGAGCTGCTGCTGTAGCATTGTGTTCTAGTGAATAAACTATTGAATTTAAAAATACGAACTTTATAAACTTGTTATTTGTTTTGAGAGCGGTGTGCAATCGGTCTCCACATAACAACTGATGGGTCCAACTCATTTCAAGGAAATCCGATCGTGCTTTTATGTAACCTTCCAAGACACGTTTATTACACCGGGGTGGTAGCTATCAGCATCATTTGTCATCAAAGGACGAAGATGAAGATGGTGGAAAGCGATCATATCATTAAGGTTGGCACCTAAAAGTCAAATAACGTTTTTGTCCGAGCGAGGTGGCGCAATGGTTAGTAGACTGAACTGGCATTCGGGAGGACGACGCTTCAACCCGCGTACGGCCATCTTGATTTAGGTTGTCCATGATTTCTCTAAATCGCTTCAGGCAAATTCCTGGATGATGCCTTTGAAAGCCTGACTTCCTTTCCAATCCTCCCCTTATCCGATGGGACCGATGACCTCGCTGTTTGGTCACCTCCCCCAAATCAACCAACCAACAACGTTTTCGGCAATGAGAATAGTTTGTTAAGTATTTATTACGAAGAAGTCAGTAAAGGTGAGTTAATGTCAAATGTTTACCCGTAATAGTCGCGAAGTGCGCCAACGGCCTTGCTGCACTGGTAACACCAGTTCAAATGGTTCTAGGCACTATGGGACTTAACATCTGAGGTCATCAGCCCCCTAGACTTACAACTACTTAAACCTAACTAACCTAAGGACGTCACCCACATCCATGCTCGAGGCAGTATTCGAACCTGCGACCGTAGCAGTCACGCGGTTCCGGGCTGAAGCGCCTAGAACCGCTAGGCCACAGCGGCCGGCTAACACCAGTCCCTGTCAGATCACTGAAGTTAAGCATTGTTGGGCGTGGCTAACACCTGGATGGGTTACTGTCCAGGTCTGCCGAGTGCTGTTGGCAAGTGGGGCGGTCTCAGCCCTTGTGAGGCCAATCCAGGAGCACCTTAATCGACAAGTAGCGGCAACAGTCACGGAAACTGACAACGGCTGGGAGAGCAGTGTGCTTACCACATGCTCCTCTGTATCCGCAGCTGGTGACGCCTAACTGCTAAAGATGACGCGGCGGCCGGTCAGTGCCGTTGGGTCTTCAAGGCCTGTTCTGACTGCAATAGCGGCGAAGGGCGGTCCACATTCCCATGTGATACTGGCCCCAAACACGACCAACTTACCGAATTCATCAGCCTATTGAATTGCATGCCTGGAACATGCACTGGTCCCTTTCCACTTACACACTCTTCTACGACTATCACCTGGCTTCATCCAAATCCCCACGCTAGTTAGTGAAGAAAACCCGACAACTTAGCCTCAGGTTCCGTTCCAAGTTCTGACCTTGTTTGCTCGCTATGGTGTTGCGAGTTTGTACAGTTTTTTGTAATGGATGACTAGAAGCCAAAGTGATCATGTGCAGACGGTTATTATCTGAATCCATGTAGCATTCCCATTCTCTCCCAACAGGCAGCGCACAGATCTATCGCATTTTCCTTTGCGTAAAAATGATCGATAACGCGTGGTTGACAATGGGAGTTACTTTTTACGCATAAATTGTTTTACTAGTGTATTTTTTGGTTCTGATTTCAGGTAGAGTACTTAACATGTGCAGTCACATGCAGTTTTGGCCCAAATTGAGAATTTTTGTGAGGTATGCCAATTCAGCTGTTTAATTGTTACAATAATGGTAGCATTGTTTCTTGATGTTTTTAATGCAACCTGGGGTTTGTTTCATTGTTATGGTATAGTTATCTTATTGCGCTTAAGGAGACAGTAAATGCGAAAGGACGGGAACACATTTTACAGCATCATGTGCAGAATACTTAGGGGGACAATATAGTGACCATTACTGTTTCTGTCAGCATGTCAATGCAGTCTGTGAGGCAACGGTTTGCAGACAATAAAATTCCTCAAATGGACTGGCCTGCCCAGAGTCCCGATCTGAACCAAGTGAAACATCTTTGGAATAGGTTAGAACGTCGACTTCGCTCCAGACCAGTGGTTCCTGGTGCCCAACCTGCAGGTAATTATCTCTTGAACGGTAGAATGTAGTTTCCTGATGGGTAGAAACCAAGGCGGATCTATTATGTTTGTGTCACGAAAGTAAATGTTTTAATAGGAGGTAACTATTTTCATTATTTTATAGGACGGTAATACTAATAACGTATGCTATCAGTAATTAAATTTTTTTTCAAGTGCTAGCATTAACATGTGACAAAATGTGGTGAAGACTGTAGTCTATGAAACGAATATATGAGCAACATCGTCCTGACATAGTCCATACGATACACGCATGCTTTGTACATTGTGCCATGCATCTATGGCAGTAAAATTTATAGGTTGCATATTTGTCACATATGCTTAAATGTCTCGTGAAAACGTTTTCTCTGAATTCTAGGTAGCTGCTGCAATTGACTAGAAATTCTCCTTATTTATTGATTTTTCAACAGATAAACAAACTAATTGACAGCACAACACAACAGTTAATATCTAATGGCTACTACATTACTGTTTGGTCCACACATAATACTACTACTACTACTAATAATAATAGTTATTATTATTATTATTATTGTTTATATTATTATTATTATTAATATTGTTAGTGGTTTGTAGTGGGAGTGGTCGGCAAAAATTATTGGCAGCTAGAAGTTTTCCAGTTTCTGCCAATTCCCAAGCAAGGGGCTCAGCAGTCAAGTGATTTACAGACAATAAGTATAGTTCTGACATTTTAGTTTGCTTGACTTTTAACGGGGAAGCAGGGTGTGGGTAAGCAAATGTCACTAGGGAGAGGAGTGGTGCATAGGAAGCATGTTTCGTGTCAAATGTCTGCCTAAATGTGGATAGTTAGCTTTCTTTGCAGAAGAGGAGCTGTAGGTAACAGTCGTATTTCACTGAGAATTGCTTCATCATTATTAGAAAGAATCAGTACCAACTTTCCCATTAACATATCAGTTCATGGTTTAATAAAACACCTACAAAACTAAATATCATTTACCTTTCATTATTTCAAAAATAAATGTGGCCAAATAAAATTCGTTTTCATTCTAAGATTTAGTTCGGCGTAATCTTGATGATGGGGCGGCGGAGAATGTACTAGTTAATATCTGATTACACTCAGGGGAATGGTCACAGATAGGTTGTAAACACTTCTGTAGGCCACAGCGTCCAACTTCACAACCTTCTCTGGGCTGGGCAGCCTTTCTTAAAAAAAAAAAAAAAACAAAAAAAAACAAAAAAAAAAAAAAAAACATGTGATTGTAAGAGTCTGCAGCGGGGTCCAGGCCACCATAAAGGCGAAGGGTAGGGACATGCCATATTAATGTCCGGATACTTTTGGTCAGATAGTGTACACTTACCTCTTTTCTGCACAATGTCAAATTAAAACTGTGTGATTGACTGGGGTCGAGCTGCTCGAACCAGGTACGACAATGGTTTTACCGACTGAGCTATCCTGGTACGACTCGCGACGAGATACAGGTTGAAGTGAAAATATGAGCCGGCCAGAGTGGCCGTGCGGTTCTAGGCGCTACAGTCTGGAACCTAGCGACCGCTATGGTCGCAGGTTCGAATCCTGCCTCGGGCATGGGTGTGTGTGATGTCCTTAGGTTAGTTAGGTTTAATTAGTTCTAAGATCTAGGGGACTGATGACCTCAGAAGTTAAGCCGCATAGTGCTCAGAGCCATTTGAAAATATGACGGCGGTTCAGTAAGAGCATTTTCCGCATTAAGCAAGGTTCTGAATTCTAGTCTCAAAAGGGGGGGGGGGGGGGGCATGACGTTGGCATCACTGATTTACTTCAAACTTTGTGCGCCTTTAGTAGGTCTTAAAGCAACAATGTGTCTGTTATGTAACTGATGTATCGATGCCAACCAGGCCGGCTAACCGCTCGGTCTGATGCACTGCTTCCCGAGCGGGAAGGCGTGTAGGTCTCCGGCACGAATACGCCCGGCGATTTAGTGTCGAGGTCCGTTGTGCCGGCCAGCCTGTGTATGCTTTTTAAGGCGATTTTCCATTTACCTCGGCGAATGCGGGCTGGTTCCCATTATTCCAACTCAGTTACACTGCGTCGGCGATTGCTGCGCAAACACTGTCTTCACCTACACGTACACCAAAACTACTCTACCACGCAAACATTTCGAGTTACACTCATCTGGTATGAGACGTTCCCGGACGGGTCCGCTGGTGGCCGAACTGCACAATAACCCTGGGTGCAGTGTGTGGTGGCGGTGGAGTGGGTGGACTGCGAGTGGGTGGACCGCTGTGGCCTGTCGTGGGGTTGTGAACCACTGAGGACGTCGGCGGGACGAAGCCTCTCCGCCGTTTGTAGGTCCCCAGTTTACCAAAGGTGCTTGCTACATATGGTCAGAGTGGCCAAGTGATGCCAGAATGGTAGCTCCGCGTGTTGGGTCAGAGGTTTAGCTGCACTCTGTAATAAAGAAGATAAATAAATAAACCTGAGTGAATGGATCAACAATGAACTCGACTGGGTGTCATGGGACGTCCGCCACGAACAAATGCAACGAACAATAACGAACAAAACCAGATAAGAAAATAGTGTTTAGCGTTAGGGTTCTGCATGAGGATCGTGGACGAGGCGGCGGTTCAAATCCCGCTTGTACTTGTTATTTAATCTATATTTTTTTATGTCATAAACATTAAATAATGTGTATGACATTTGAGAGGTAATATAATGAAAAAGCCCCACGTGGGTTTTCTTGAAGTTGTAGTGAATTGCCGGCCGCGGTGGTCTAGCGGTTCTAGGCGCTCAGTCCGGAACCGCGCGACTGCCACGGTCGCAGTTTCGAATCCTGCCTCGGGCATGGATGCGTGTGATGTCCTTAGGTTAGTTCGGTTTAAGTAGTTCTAAGTTCTAGGGGACTGATGACGACAGATGTTAAGTCCCATAGTGCTCAGAGCCATTTGAACCATTTTTTTTGGTAGTGAATTACATGTTGTTTGACTATTTACCGTTTTTTTTATTAATTTCTCAAGGAGGAGGAACAGACTTGAAAAGCTCAAGCCAAACTTCCAAAAATAATGGTACGAATGACGTTGTTCGGTAATATAGTAAATCACAATGTGTCAAACCACAATAATAATGTACAATTACTCGTCGGATGTCCTCTCGACGTTACATGTTGTAGGATGGTATTTGTCATCCACACAAATTGGGACGGCATTTGCTACATAGAAGGAATGCAGCTTTCCCTCATTTACAGGCAGTGTTCAGAGCTTATAAGGGAAAACACACCTCGTTGATATTTTGAGAAATTTCTTTCTTCCCACAGTAGAGATTAAAAAATTGAGTTTTAAGCGGGAGTGAGTCGAACCGACGCCCTGTATAGGTTCGTCTTACGAAGCTCTAACGGTAACCACATTTTTTTAAATCTCATTTTGTTCGTTATTGTTCGCTGCACTTGTTCGGGGAGGATGTCCCATGACACCCTTCCAGGTTCATCGTTGATGCGTTCACTTAGTTTTTTTTTTTTTTTTTAGGCTTACTAAATGTATACAAAGTTCGAAGTAAATCTCGTCCCAACGTCGTGGCATCCCTTGTCAGTTTATTATCTGACCGCAAGTTTCGAAGTAGCAGACACACCACAACAGATTTAAGAATTCATTCTGGTCACTTTTGCCTCATTATCCAGGTGGCTGTACGTGTCGCATTCCCTATGATCGAAAGATTATTAAAGAAAAGGATTCTGATCAAGAAATCAAGACTGTGCAAGTGGTGACAGAAGTACAAAGCTTCTTAATTAGTGCTGACATCTGTCAGAGGGAACTGGAGCACGTTGGAAAATGCGGTCGCATAAATCGACTGAAATATGTCAGATGCGTTATTCTGCAGTCTCGCTGCACGGGTGGAACTATCGCGACTCCCATCGCCTTCATTTGGAGCGCAGTAAGCTGCTTTGCAGGGGCAGGAGGGGTGTAAGGGTGGGGGTAGTAGGACGTTTCCGGTAGGTTTTAATTCCGCGCTTTCCGTCCCGACCGCGGAAACCCCCAACTTCCCCGCCCGATGCTTTTGAAAAGGCGCCGCCGTCGGGGGTGGGGCTGGCCTTTTGTTGCCAAAGAGTATGAAAGAGAGCTCTGTGCCGGTCCAACTCTCAGCGGATCCCTCCGCGTCTCTGCCCCGGAGGCAGATGGACCGTCCTGATGACCCGGCATGGCCGCAAGCGAATCGTTCTGTTGATTGTGGCGACAGCTACTTCCATCTATAGTGCTTTTCACTGTGTGACGCTTCTCGTTTTCAGTGCTGTTCATTAAAAATGCAACACTAGGGCGAAATTTTATTTATTGACGTAGCTGAGTACACCCACAGCTGCTACCTCTGATAACTATGTTACCCCTAACCTGAGTCGATATGGAATCGAACTGATCTTGGATGACAAGAGCATCTTTTTACACTGCTTTCTCTCTGTGCCACAGTTAATCAATCGCCACTACTGGTGAGTTGTGGTCTGCAAGTCGCTTGGCAACCCATGACCAGATTGCTTTGATAGGTGACAGATCACGAGTAACTGCTGGCCACTCTGACCCTCTACATATAGAGGCCAGCACAGGTATCATGTGGACTTGCTTTATTTAGTTGGGAGATTACAGCACGGATAATTCGAACAGAGCGCAGAAATGTAACGCCTATTTTTAAATTAATCGGCTGTGTGATCAGAGTTGATCGTTTTGGTATCCAATGACATCTCAAGAGTATGTTTGTCGTGCCAGTGGTCACTGAAAAACTTGATTAAGACACAAGTAGTCTATCTACAGTAGTACCGTGCTTCGAGTGCTACGACGGAATGCAACATTTTTTTCTGTTTGGATGACTTGAGAATTGGTTATGATATTCGAAACCTGTCATTAATTAAATAAAATGAACTGAATTTCACCACTTTGGCTGTATACTACATGAAACATACCTGTTGTGTTGTTAACAGCAACATACGCATGGAATGGTAATATACTGCTCCGGCTGTTCCTGGTCACCGAATTTTTCAGGACGTCCCCGGCTGTCAGGCGTAGACGTGAAGAGGTTACAATGTCCTGGGTGTCCAGCGTGCCGATCGTCACTTGTGGTGGTCAGAAGAGGTCGACTGGAGCCTTGATAACGAGTATGTCTGCCCTGGAATTCCCATGTAGTCCAGCGTCACCCTACAATCATATCCGAATGGCCCATAAATCTGGATACTGCGCCATTCGACCAATCATCCAAATGAAGACCCACGGGTTTGTTTTGTTTTGTTTTGTTTTAGGACGGAATAACAACCAGAATCATATGCGCCCAAGTCAGAACCGAGGAACACGAAGACGAAAAGGGAGTTAAAACGGACTACACGTTAAGCCTAATCGATGGAAGGAAAGACAGCTAAAAACAGGTACTTGGAGAAAGCTTCATAAAATAGGCCATAGAGGCAACGAAGGTTCTGAACTAAAGATTTAATGTCAAAAATTGTTCAAATGGCTCTGAGCACTGTGGGACTTAACATATGAGGTCATCAGTCCCCTAGAACTACTTAAACCCAACTAACCTAAGGACATCACACACATCCATGCCCGAGGCAGCATTCGAACCTGCGTCCCCAGCAGTCGCGCGGTTCCGGACTGAAGCGCCTAGAACCGCTCGGCCACCGTGGCCGGTGATTTAATGTCCTTCGCCTTATTGATACGACGGATAAAAAGTAAAACGCGGTCGACAATCCGCGCGTCGGCCGCTAAACGGCCCGTAAGTCAGACAGCAAATATAAATTAGAACGTAAGTATTGAAAAAAGGGCATACCTTCAGGAAACGGTGAACCGACAAAACTTGACAATGAGCACAAAGAGGTGGGGAATCCTCACGTAACAAACACCGATGGCTAAAAGGACAATGCCCAACATGCAACCTAGTTAAAACGATCTGCTCGGGCGAGAGGGTCGAGAGGAGGTCGGCCAAGTCGCTGGGAGAGGTCTGATTCCCCAGAGCTAGTTTCCATGAAGGGAAGACCAGCTGTGATTCCAAAGGGACTCCACCTGCTGACAGAAATCAACACAGAGATCAATGTAGGGAATGGAGGAACTAGTGGGATTAGGTAGGACGATTACAGCCTTGGCAGCAGCGTCAGTGACCTCGTTTGCTGTCAGACCAACGTGACCAGGGTTCCATGTAAACAGCACCGTGGCTCCATCAAGATTGAAAAGTGAAGCTTTACTGACCCGTTGCACTAAGAGATGGATGGTGTACTGCATACAGAAGCACTGAAGTGCACTGAGAGAGGCAAAGCAAATACCACAATTGAAAAGCCCGTGTCACTGGATGTACTGCATGGCTTGATACAGGGCGAAGAGGTGGACTGTAAATATTGCACAGTGTTCCGGAAGCCGATACCGAAAATCGTCGGTGACAATGACGCACCCGACACTGCAGTCAGTCCGAGAGCCATCATTGTACACAAAGGCATTATCGCGCAGTTCCATGCGAAGGTCGAGAAACTTACGGCGATAGAGCGATTTTGGATTAGTATCCTTAGGAAGCAAGTGAAGACCAAGGTGAGCATGGGCCACCGGACGTAGCCAAGGTGGTAAAGGGTTCACACCCACTGTAAAAGTGGAAGATCGCGTGAAGTTAAGGTGCTGGTGCAATGGCCGAAAGTGAATTCCAGTGGGCAACAAAGAAGAGCGACGTGCCCCATACTGGCGATTAAAGGAGTCATCGAAGAAGGAGGCTTAGAAATGGCAGACAAACGGCATGGGTATCCACTGAGGAAAACATCACGTCGGTATGACATCGACAGTTCGGCAGCTTCTGCATAAAGACCTTTAACTGGGTTAGTGTGAAAGGCGCCAGTGGCCAAACGAATGCCACGATGGTGGATTGTATTGAGATGGCGTAATGTGGACGGACCCGCAAATGCATAAACGAAACCCCCATAGCCTAGTTTCGAACGAACAAGAGGTCTATACAAACTGAGGATTGTGATTCGATCCGCTCTTCAGGAAGTATCGCTGGGCACTGAGGCACAGCGGGCAGCTGGGTAGTACACATGGGAGATTCAATAAAGTTTCCTACCGAACATCAGCCCCAGGAATTTCGTAGTTTCAGGGAACGACAGAACAACAGGACCTAGATGTGAAGACAATGGTAAAAACCCATTGTGCCACCAGTAATTCATACAAACGGTTTTTTCAGTGGAAAAGCTATTATCGATGCTCCACGAGTAAAGACGACACAGAAGACGCCGCTCAATGATACAAGTCCCTGGAGAACTGGAACAGATCGTAAAATCGTCGACAAAAAGGGAGCCGAAAACGCCGGGAGGGAAACAGGAGATAATAGCGTTAATAGCGATAGCGAACACGACGCTCAGAAGCGAACCATGAGGCACCCCGTTTTCCTGGATAAAGGTGTCCGACAAGGCAGACCCACATGTACCTTGAAAATTCTGTCTTTTAATAATTCCCGACGAGAGCAGGGCAGTTGGCCTCCGAGGCCCCACATGCAGAAAGTATGAAGGACACCAGCCCTCCAGCAATTGTCACAGGCTTTCCACAAATCAAAAAACACGACCACAGTCTGGCATTTCCGCAGGAAACCATTCATGACATGGGTTGACAAAGTGACGAGAAGGTCAACTGCTGAATGGCTTGCTCGAAACCCATATTGTGCGGTGGTTAGTAAACTGCAAATCTCGAACCACCATAGCAGCCGGGCATCAATCATACTTTCCATCACCTTGCAAACACAGCTCGTGAGACAAATGGGGTGGTAGATAGAAGGAATGTGTGTGTACTTACTGGGCTTAGGAATGGGTATGACAGTGGCTTCACGCCAGCGACTGGGAAAAGTGCTCTCTGCCCACATGCGATTGTACATATGAAGAAGGAAGTGCTTGCCAGCAGGAGAAAGGTGCTGCAACACCTGCATGTGAACATCGACCGGCCCTGGGGCGAAGGATAAGAATGAAGTGAGAGCATGATCGAGCTCCCTCATAGTGAAAGTGGCGTTGTAGCACTCATGATTCTGAGAAGTAAAAGGGTATATCCCAAGCCTTCTCCACTCGTTTACGATGGAGGAAGGTAGGGAGATAGTGGGAAGAGCTCGAAATTTTCGTGAATTAGCGGCGCAAGTTATTAGAGATAACAATAGGGCTCACTATCACGTCATCTGCCAAGGTCAGGCCGGAAATTGGGGGTGGTCCTTAGTCCCAGAGAGCTGTCGGAGGTTGGCCCACACGATCGAAGATGGAATGGAACATTTAAAAGAAGTAGTAAATGAAATCCAGCCTAAATACGCGACGACACTACACATGCAACTGTTTATAACGAATACAGCTCGCCATCGTAGGATGACGGTTAAACACTCAGAGAGCACGTCTGTGGCTGCGAATTGCGTCTCGGCACGCCTCAATCCATCAAGGGACTGGGACAAAGCGTGGTCAAGATAAAGTGTGAGGAATGGAATGTTCTGCAGCGGAAAGGATAACGTTCTTAAGGTATTCTGCCTGGTCATCACAACTGGGAAAATGTTTGTTGAAGATCACCAGGGGAGATATTGAAATGAGCCTTTGCTGTCATTGGCTGGGAGGCCCCTTGTGGGGGAGGTCCGACCGCCTTGGTGCAGGTCTTATTACATTCGATGCCACAGTGGGCGACCTGCGCGCCGGCTGGGGATGAAATGATGATGAAGACAACATGGGGCGGACACCAGGGAGGAGTAAAGCCTTCAGTCAGCCTCAGAAAGCTGCCACTTGGGTGTGCACGTAGGTGAGGCAGGAGTCATACGTGTCACAGAGAACAGACCACTCAAGATGACGGGCAAGCAGAGCAGTGCAGAAGGATAGGTCCAAATGGGAGTAGGTGTGTGGAGTTTGAAAGGAACTTATGCACTCCAAAGATAAATGAGGTTAAGTTGATTGAGAAGGCCAGCCAAGAGCGCACCTTTCAGGCAGGAGCTGGGAAAGCACTAAAGGGGACGGTGTGCATTAAAGTCACTGAGCAGCAGAAATGGGTGAGGGAGTTGCCCAATAAGGTGCAGGAAATCTGTCCTAGTGGCATTAAATGATAGAGGGATGTGAAAGGTACAAAGGGAAAAGGTGAAGTGACGAAGAAAAATGCGGACTGCAGCAGCTTGAAGCTGGGTAGTCAGGGACATAGTTCGAATATGATCATCATCCCAGATGAGCAGCATGAGATGGAATGCCGTCCTCAGGGGGGAAGGCCAAAGCAGACCGTAAAAGAAGTGCAAGAGGTCAAAGTGATCGTGAGGACGCAATTTTGTTTCTTGGAGGCAGAGAATAAGTGGAAGCTGTTGTTTCAAGAGCAGCCATAAATCTTCCTTGTTGGATCTAGTGCTGGGAACATTACATTGGAGGAGAAGAAAGAGGGGAGGAGGGAAAATATGAAGGAGTGTCACCTCGGCGGCTGCCGAGTGCCAGCCCTCGAAGACTCACTGTCACAGGGCGCAGTGGCTGGAGGATCATGCTCCATCAGATCTACAGACGCTTCAGCACTCTCCGTCTGTCAGTGTGCAGAGTCCAGAGCAGAAAAACGGTTGACAACACGCATCGACGACACAGAAGTCAGCGGGTAGGGTATCATGTGGCGACAGCGTTGAAGAGGATCTGTGGAAGAGGAGAAGACCATTGCCTCTATATGATTTCTTGTACCGAGCAAGGTGGTGAAGTGGTTAGCACACTGATCTCGCATTTGGGAGGACGATGGTTCAAACCCACATCCGGACATCCTGATTTAGATTTTCTGTGATTTTCCTAAACCATTTCAGGCAAATCCTGGGATTGTTCCTACGAAAGGGCATGGCCGATTTCCTTCTCCATTCTTCCCAAATCTGACGGGACCAATAACCTCGCTGTTTGGTCCCGTTCTCCCAAATCAACCAACCATTTCTTGGAGCGCTTATGGGTGGTAGATGATAAGTGAGAAGTTTGTTCACTTGAGGGGCATGAAAAGTATCGCGAGGGTATTCCTTCTTTCCTTTCTGGCCTACCAATTGTTTAGCAGGTAACTTCGCTGCCAGAGGTGAAAATTTTGTGGCTGGTTGCATAGCTGGAGGAGGAAGAGATAGGGATGCTACCATGACACTGGGAGATTTTACAACTGCGGTGCTGAATTTGAAGTCGCGTATCTGCATGGTGCCGGTCGGTGTGGCCGAGCGGTTCTAAGCGCTTCAGTCTGGAACCGCGCGACCGCTACGGTCGCAAGTTCGAATCCTGCCTCGGCAGTCCAGTAGTTCTAAGTTCTACTGGACTGATAACCTCAGAAGTTAAGTCCCATAGTGCTCAGAGCCATTTCAACCATTTTTTGATCTTTGATGGAAGCACTACTCTATCAAACGTGAGAAAAGGAATGCATATGAGTGCAAAGGATGCATCTACATGTTTCATCACCCTCCTGCTTCGGTCAGACCATTGATCAGCCTAGTGTAAATAACACCACACAAAGAATTCAGCATTTGATGGGCCTCGACATGGGCAAGATATCTGTGGAGGAGTGAAGCAGCAACCAATTATTGTGCTTGAAAATCAGAAGTAGTCTCCAAAAGCAATGTGCCATTGTGCAAACGAGAGCAGAATTTCATAGGACTGGCAACAGCATCCACATCTTTCTGAATAATAAGCATATTTACCATAGTAAAGGGCTGACTACCTTCGGTATGTGATACCATGAGGAACCGCCGTGCAGCTGGGAGGGTCTTTGAATCGTTAGCCTCATTCCATTTACGTTTAGTAGACGTAGACTGCAGATGATGACTGGCTCATTGTGAGAAATTCCCCTATGATTGCCAGCATCTCCAATGGCGCACTGCTTCCAACTGGGAGTCCCACCTCAGAGGGGGGAAAGCTCGACTTAGGTGATTGTTTACACCTTCCAAACAACTGACAGGGTAATCAGTTGGCAATTTGGGGAGGTAACAGCTCAGGCAATCAGTCCTTCCTGGGGCTGACCTCTGTCAGGTAGTGCGTGTTCATCCTTCCTGTCGACCCAGGGTTGGGAATTACTCGTTTCCCAGTCACCTGTTATGCGTCAGACGCGTAGGCAGGCCTTTAGGAGTGCACAAGAGTAAGAAGAAAAAGAGGAACGTCAAACGCCGAAGCAGAGGAAGGATCAGAGAAGGAGAATGAAGAAAGAAGAAAAGAACAGAAAACAGTGGAGAGACCGTTCTGATGTCAGGCTACTGAAAATGCAGAACACAATTCCAACAACATCCCAGACATGTTCCCTAAGGGAGGGGAAAAAGCATAGCAAGACGATAGACATGCAGCATGGAAGGGAAATGATGCTGCAAAGGTGGGGCCCTGTGGTAGACAAGCACAAATCCTCCATGGAGTGATGAGAGCCCAAGAGCCACGGGGGGAGGGGGGAGGCGGTGAGACCCCCTTTCAAACGGTCAGATACAGATAACGCTCTCTTAAATGAGTAGACAGTATCTCTGTTTCCTTCACCGCGATCATTCGACATCAGACGCTGTTAATGCCTTTTATATACACTACGATGCTTGGTAACAACACTGAACATAAACGTTACTAATGTACTGTGGTGGCCGTTCTACCTGTCACAGACAATTGTAGCGCTTCATCATTTACATACCTGCCACTGTTGTGTGTATGTACGACGTTACAATGAGATCCGACCATGTCTTCTGGTTGGTTCGCTTTCTTTGCCAGGGGATTTATACAGTGTGTTCGGAAATTCCCGTTACTGACTTCTAGATGTTGTAGAGGGAGTGAGTACATAATATTCTGATAAGGAACCAGTGTCCATAAACTTACCGTTTCCGTGCTACAGCCGTTAGAAAACGTGTTTGGTAGGTACGTAGGTTTGCAACACAGTAGTCATGAATAAGATTTTCACCCTGCAACGGAGTGTGCGCTGATATGAAACTTCCTGGCAGATTAAAACTGTGTGACTGACCGAGACTCGTACTCGGGACCTTTACCTTTCGCGGGCAAGTGCTCTACCAACTGAGCTACCCAAGCACGACTCACGCCCCGTCCCCGTAGTAGAGCTTCTGTGAAGTTTGGAAGGTAGGAGACGAGGTACTGGCGAAATTAAAGCTGTGAGGACGGGGCGTGAGTCGTGTTTGGGTAGCTCAGTTGGTACAGCACTTGCCCGCGAAAGGCAAAGGTCCCGAGTTCGAGTCTCGGTCCGGCATACAGTTTTAATCTGCCAGGAAGTTTCAGAGTAGTCATGGCTTACGTCAGATTGCCCGATGACGCTGAAGGTACCCCTTCCTCGAAGCCGTTGCGTAATTGTGGCGGAAAGGGTGAACGATGGAGTCGGACGCTGTGCATAACGATCTTGATAAGGGCGACCAACAGCTCTTCCATTACCGTGAGCTTCACCGTACAGAAGGATAATGTGTGGATACTGCAAACGTGTACACCATCATTTTGTTCTAACAAAAAATGGTTCAAACGGCTCTGAGCACTATGGGACTTAACATCTGAGGTCATCAGTCCCCTAGAACTTAGAACTACTTAAACCTAACTAACCTAAGGACATCACACACAGCCATGCCCGAGGCAGGATTCGAACCTGCGACCGTAGCAGTCGCGTGGTTCCGGACTGTAGCGCCAAGAACCGCTCGGCCACCGCGGCCGGCTTGTTCTAACACCCACAGACACGTGAAATACGCTCGTACCAGGTCAGAGAGGCAGGACAGACGTCAAACGACACCAGACAATTTGACGTAAGCACTCCACCCTAGAACTGCCACGCTGGTGTCCCTCAAGCACTGTCTCTCACGCTTTAATCACGAGAACACCACCCTAGGCTTCACAACAGAAAAAGTGCGTTTCTCACGTGATAGTCTGACGAACACAATAGTTTCCTGAAAAATTCCTTTTCTCATAGTACGGTTGCAATCAAAGAATAAAATCACAGGAGCGCTGAGTCCAGGGAAAATTTCAAATATTGCGGGAAAGTGGACGAATTTGGCGCACTTACAGTATTTTCACTGTAATCTATATTCTATAACACCTAAAGGCTCCAATTTTCATACAACAGTAGTTCCATGTGTTTACTGTAACACCTCAGAATCATTAATAATCAGCTATACGTTTTAGAAAAAAACTGATGATTATGACATCATTGCATTGGGTCATTTTACCCGACATACCGTGTAAAATAACGCAATAAGTGGGATAAATTGGCGCAAGGAATGGTATAAGGTATTTAATTCCACACATCTAATAGTGCTAAATATGTGTATTGAATATTAATTTTATGAAACAAAATACTGATCAACTTATCTTACAACAGAAAACAGCGAAAAATCAGCTTAATTAGGTGTGGAATAGATACAAAACTATGATAATAGTTTTCTTATAAAACAGAGACAAAACTGAAGAAGATGGGCCGAGTATAAGCATATTCAGTAATTGGTCTCCTGCATACCTGTAAAACAACTAACGCATCTTCAGACAGAAGTCACAGCTATAGTTGTCAGGACTATCTCAACCACTGCATTCAGAATTGCCCCAAAAAGCACAAGAAATACACAGGTAAATCCTTGCCGAATTTTCCAAATGCTACGCACAGATCTTTGCCTCCGGTATGTTGTGCTGGATGGCACTCTATCTAATACTAGTCGCATTATAAAGAGCATTGACGGATTTCTTAATTCATCCATCTTACAACTTCTGTTTTACTAGTGTATGTGCTCGTTATCTTAACAGAGGAAACAATTGTTATAAAAATTATGTACTATGTTATTTTGACTTTTATTAAATATAGATTAACGTATCTGATTCAGCTATCTGCTTTCATTAGTGTGAAACTGAATGGAATAAAATGACATACTTGGGCTCTGTGCGTCAAATTATCCCAACAAGCATGGTCTATATCAAACTGTAGTTCCACACTTTGCGTAAGAGAAATAATAGTTATTCAGTAGTGAGTGTTAACGTCCAGAGATAAGCATAACAACAAAAACTTTATTTTTAATACAACATGAAATGGATTGCCTCTTAGAAACTAGAGATCAAATAATAGAGGAAACAAAGACAAAACACAAATCGTTCAAATGGCTCTGAGCACTATGGGGCTTAACTGTTGAAGTCATCAGTCCCCTAGAACTTAGAAGTACTTAAATCTAACTAATCTAAGGGCATCACACACATCCACGCCCGAGGCAGGATTCAAACCTGCGACCGTAGCGGTCGCGCTTTTTCAGACTGTAGCGCCTAGAACCGCTCGGCCACCCGGCCGGCTACAAAACACACTCTTGCTTCTTCGCCGACAACTGGCCAGTAACGGTTACTGTGCTCTATATGCTTATTTGTATAACTGAGCACCAGATGGCAGCACCTGTCAGATAAGCGTAGCTCTCACAGTGAAAGACAGATTGGCGTGCGTCATTTTACCGCTGTGCCAAATTCCCCCACTCTCCCCTCCGAATGGACTTCAAAAAGTGAGCTACGCATTATTATGGCAGGCCAAGTAACATTTATTGAATGCGCACTATACTTCAGAGTGACACAGATACATGACACTAGTCGCCAAGTCCTTGTAAGAATGTTGAAATGTGTGCGAATTCGTAAGGGGCCAAACTGCTGAGGTCATCGGTCCCTAGACTTACACACTACTTAAACTAACTTATGCTAAGAACAACACTCACATCCATGCCCGAGGGAGGACTCGAACATTCAGCGTGAGGGGCCGCGCAATCCGTGTCATGGTGCCTCAAACCTCGCGGCCACTCCGGGCGGCAAGTCTCTGTAAATAATGGTCGGAACGTTATGCCAGTTGTTCAATTCATCGGCGACAGATATTCAGAACCACAGTGTGACAGTCCTCATCATCGGCACGTCTGCGACTGATGGGAATTTGTCCCTCGATTGCCTGGACATTGTCGTCTGTGGCAAATTTCTGTGGCCTACCTTCTCGACTAGCATCGTCCGGTGCGGCTTTGGTCACATTGTCAGCACCATTTCGCTACGGCTCGTCCTCAAATTGTATTTAGTCCTCGTTCCGCCAGAATTTCAAGATGAATCTTTGTGCAGTTTAGACGTTTCTCCTACAAGAACCGTGATGTCCCTTGTAATAAAACTCTGCAATCCGTTTCTATTTTCCAGTTCATTTCACTTCCACGCTGTGATAGACCTGTTATCCATACCGCAGCAGAACTGGGACGGAGGGAAACGCAGAACATGTACTCTCCCTTCCCACAACCCTCTACTCTCGTTGCGAAACTGTGTGAGCGTGGGTCGACATGTGTAACGGACTTTTTAAAATCCCCTCGTAATTTATACATTACAAATTAAAAATATTGTATGTTAATAAAATCGTGAGGTGACCTTTGAAATATTCGAGGATATGGTCAGTCTACAAATTTTCCAGTAGGTCGCATTCGAACATACACCAGAAGGCATTGCTGCGTCAGAAATGTCGCTACTGTGCCTGGAAGTGACTACACAACACCAAAATATAAGTTGTACGATCCTCAGTTTCGGGGATACGGAAGCAGAGAACGACAGCAGTGCCAAAGGCCTAACAGTGAACTTAGAATATTGGAAAAAACGGAGCGAAACTCCGTATTTTTAATTCAAAATATGCGATTTAGACGACCGTATTTTTCATACATACTTTATGTGTGGGCCTAGTAGTCTAGTAGTAAAGTGCATACCAGGAAACTAACAGGTTATTGAGGTGTTTCAAAGTAATATGTTCAAGAAATCAAAAACTAAGAATAGCTTCTCGTGGTTAGAGTTCAGAGTCGTGTAAAATTTTCTAACAGAAGTCATGGCCACCCTTTTACTGTAAAATTATTTATTTGTCGGTACACGGCAACTGCGTGAGGTTGTCTAGGAGGGGGGGGGGGGGGACTAGACCCAAGAAAATTTTACTTGTAAGCTTTCAACAAGTAGTTCAAAAGAACACGTTAAGAACAACAACAACAAAAACAATTCTTGAGAGAATTTCATATATATGTACTTCCCAACATGTGCTGCAGTGTTTACTTTGCCTTCAAATAAGGCCTTAACACACTGTCACGCCGACCCGTATTATACTGTTAAAAACATAGGAAACCCAAAATGTTGTATATGGTTATAAAAACATCGATGTTCAAGGACAACAAATAAGCTTTGAACTTAACTATCACAGTTATAGAAGCCAATACTTTCAACGACGCAAAACGCAGAGGAAAGGAAATTGTTGCAGTTCCTTGAGAATTAATTGCTTATCACTAAGTTACAGTTCCTGTAAGGAGATGCCATGTAATTATTAGGACACCAAAAATTTTGAGTACAATCTTAAGTGACAGAAGAACTATGCAAAAATTTTATACAGTACCTATGCTGCAACAAGAAGAAGACTTTGTATGACAAACAGTTTGACAATTTAGCTTATCATATTTTCAGACAGCCATTATACTGCTTTAAAATTTTCTTGGTATTACAGATGTTGTACAACACCACCCACCAAAGATATTAAAACTTACTGAAACCATGACCTTACAATTTACATTCAGTTCACCAAAAGGACACACATACGCATTTCAAACAACACATAATTAAAAAAGAAATCCAAGACAGGTACAACGTTGCATCGATAATTTTTTTTGTGTACTCACGAACAAAAGCTAAGCAATAAGCAAACAGGAAGATTGACCCGATATTTTTAGAATTCTAATAGCCGTGGAGGCGGGTATGACTCACTGGGGAAGACAACAGAAATGAACATTTTGCGAACCTCGTGCTGTCCACAAATTCACTCAACAAAGGTAAAGTACCTCTCCATGACGCCACTCTTCCATCTTAACCAAGGCGCCAGAAGCACGGGCTTCCGCAGTGGAAATAACTTCTGCTGCCTCGTGTCCTCCGGAGCCGCCAGGATGAAAACTTATTCTCGGAACCGCACAAAGTCGGATAGAAAAATTCCACTGCTCAAATCACAACACGCTGTGCCTGAAGAGCCCTCCTTCTCCGCCTCCTTTCGCCGTCCGACTCACTTCTGACAATGCACTTGTTTACCTCAAAACGGCTCGCCCTCCGCTAGAGGCAATGCAGAAGACGTACCGCGACCTTTCAACACGGTACGAAGTCGGCTGCGGTGGTCGAGCGGTTCTAGGCGCTTTAGTCCGGAACCGCGTGACTGCTACGGTCGCAGGTTCGAATCCTGCCTCGGGCATGGATGTGTGTGATGTCCTTAGGTTAGTTAGGTTTAAGTAGTTCTAAGTCTAGGGGACTGATGACCTCAGATGTTAAGTCCTATAGTGCTCAGAGCCATTTGAACCATTTTGACACGGTACGGCTCATTTGTGAAACCGTATATTTCAGTATGGACCATTATGCAGTGGAGATAATTGTGGTTTAGCACATGTAAAAATCTATGAACCATCTGACATGACAGGACACAGAAACTGGCTGTCTCTGAGCACTATGGGACACTTGCGGCCTTAGCGGTCGCGCGGTTCCAGACTGAAGCGCCTAGAACCGCTCGGCCACACAGGCCGGCCACAAAACTGGTTTCATCACCTTATGTACATGATTACGACGGTTTATGTGTACTGCACTCTTTGTGTTTTACTGTGAATATATTGCTTGCATTCTGCTGAGTTTTTGCTCGCATCTGAAATACTGGGTGGGTGAGATAAACGTCTCCATATTTGTTTTTATGCCAATATAAAAAATTTGTTCGTCGCATTGTGTTCTGTGAACTCACGTATATTTGACGAATCCGTGTTTGAACTGCTAGACTTATATGCATTGTAAGCATATTGCTCATATCCCACTTAATTTTTTGTCACATGTCTTTTCCGTACTGGAGAACTTCGATATTTTCGGTGGTGTGGCAGATGATTCTAGTACATTGATTTCTGCTAAAATATATTATCTGTAGTGCCTGTTAATAATATGTGAATACTTCTCTGTAGCTACTGTTGCATCTTTAACATTTACAAGGAAGGAAGAATGCCTCAATCACTAAGACTACAAATGCACACTCAATGGCATAAGCAACCCCATTCCCTGACGAGATGTAATGAAGTCAAATACCGTTTCTGTCAAAATCTGCTAACACGAAGTTCTTCATTAAATGCAAGAAAGAACGAAAGACGGATCAGAAAAAAAATGAAATATCTTATGTCTTTATTGGGCAGCAGACCCCATCTGGTAAGTTCGGACGAGGTGCAATTCTTTTTGTTTGATGCCACTTCGACGACTTTTATGCCGGTTATGATGAAATGATGATAAGGATAACGTACACTCGCAGTCCTTAGAGGACGAGATCCCCGAACTGTCGAGGAATCGATCCAGAAGGGTCATGTTCGAGAGTCAGTATCACTAAGCACTAACACCATGAGGTACTGACAGATGAGAACAAAAATGAGGTAGAATACGAGCAGTATACTTACAGGGCATTTAAATCGATTAGTTTACAGGCTGGGAAAAATGTCCAGAGATCACTATGTGATGAAACAAGCTACTTTTTATATGAAACGTATACAAATATGGGATCATTTACTCTACCTAATATTAGCGATGCGAACAGAAATCAAACAGAACTAGAGTTGCACTCTGCCAAAACTATAGTTCGGTACTTATGGTCTACTGCATAAATGATGTTCCAGTTGGTAGGATTATTGTTAGTATAAGTAGCATTGGTAGGGACAAAAAGAACATGAATGAATATGTAAAAGATAAACTGATAGCATAAATGACATTTTGGATGGTGGGATTACCGGTAGTATAAGTAGCATTCCTAGGGAAGAAAGGAACATAAATGAATATGTAAAAGATAAACTGGGAGCCAATGACTTTTCTTTGATTTTTATTTGTTTTGGTGTTTATCCTGCACATAATTAGCACTGCACACCTTTCATTGTTAGTCTAGTGTTTATTATGGAATCCAAATTGCATTTTACAAGTTGATAGCGTAACTTCTGCACTTTTATGTAACCAAACCACAATGCAGTACAGTTTACATGCACACACACACACACACACACACACACACACACACACACATATATATATATATATATATATATATATATATAATTATCGCTGTTATTTTGAACTTAACAGAACGTTCTTCATTATGATCAGAGCAAGAGTTTACTGTTATTGATAAATGAGAAACATGTAACTATTTTGCAATTTTGTACTTAATAGAATTTTCATCATGCTCACAGCCAACAGTTACTGTTATTATTTATAAATACGAAAGTTGTGTATGATTAACGAAACACATCTTATATAATTTCGATGAAATATTGAAGACATATGTAATGTACGTTTGTTCTTAGACTTCCTTTATATTATCCGTTTTGTTGAGGAAATAGGGTTTCCTACTGCATATGATAAATATGTACTGTTTTCTTTATTTTTACTGTAACATACCTCTGTTTCACACTCAACCTCAACAATTTTTGAATAAAACCTGAATTAAACATTGAAAATTTCAATTTTGCTATAAATACTGTTAACTTTTTAGTAACAGACTGGAGGATAACTTTGTAGAACAAAGAAGTTCTGTAAGTTACTTGGCCCCTTATGCTCCCTCACTAAGTTCCTATATGGTTCACAAACCCCAGTTTCTAGGGGAATCTGGTAAGTCGCTAATTGTCTACATAAACAAAGCGATCGTTATTGGGTAGCACCCAATAGGTACGCAACACACGTAAATTGTGGGTAGTGCGGGTATGTCCTAATGCTATGAAACCAACTGCTGTTTTGAACGAAACCAAAAAAAGTATGGAAGACTTTAAATCACCCAATAAGAAAGCGAGATGGCGGATTGATTTACTTGCAGCTTTCCAGGTACCCTGGCACCGAACCAACGTCGTGTTACCGGAAGTCTGTATATCATTTTCATTTTCACCGCCGTGGAAGCGACCTCCATGGCGCTCAATAGAACGCGGCGTTGAGGCCAGCAGCGCAGTGTCAGGGAAAAAGGGGGGGGGGGGTAGAGAGACAGGCGGGCTGGCAGCGGCTGCCAGCTGTTTACAAACAGAGTCTCTCTACGGCTGCTCTGCGGTCTGCGCCACGACGTCTGTTAGCCAAGACTGCCCCCCACCACCACTCACTGTGCTAGCAGCAGCCGGCGCCAACAGCCCGCCGCGTTTCAGCTGACTGCAGCTGCGTCCGCCCGAAGGAGGACACAGACCCTAAAAATACCCGTGCAGTGATTTAATGAAGCTGCTAGCTACCTGCTGCCGCTGTGTTTGCTCTTTGCGGGTGCAGCGTACCAGCTGGCCGGCTGCACCTTAACACCTAAGCCAGCACAAGCGGACGGGCAACAGAGAACGGGAGTTCCCTCTGGTGTAAACAGCTAAGCGCTCATGCGCGAACGGCTTTAGGTCTAGCGCGGTTTGTATTTGCAGTTGTTCGTTCAAGTTCTTCTGCTTGTCGGTTTTTCATTGGACCATCGAAGGAAGTTCGCGTTTTGGCATTAGCAGTACGGAAGTCTCATGTCTTGCCTACTTCTGTTGACACGAGTTACGTAAGCGCTGAAGTGGTCAGACCTAACCTTGTACACGCTAGGCGTACAATGTCCAGCGATTTTTGTGTCTGGACAGTGTCTACAGGAAATTAACCAATTATGTATATAGCCAATTGAGACATATTTCTTTTCTATAGACATACTTATGCAACAAAATCGTATAACTTTTGACTCCCGCTAGAAGTGGGAGACATGAGACAATTCTTTCACAATATTTCGGAACACTTCGTAGTGTTAAGGTGTTGGTAGACACGTCCAGTTATTCTCTTTTCACCACAGAATAATGGTACGCTTCGCCGGTTATTTATAATTTTTTCTTACTTCTAAACATCACTTAACCGGCCGCCGTGGCCGAGCGGTTCTAGGCGCTTCAATCCGGAACCGCGCGACTGCTACGGTCGCAGGTTCGAATCTCGCCTCGGGCATGGGTGTGTGTGATGTCCTTAGGTTAGTTAGGTTTAAGTAGACCTAAGTTCTAGGGGACTGATGACCTCAGATGTTAAGTCCCACAGTGCACAGAGCCATTTGAACCATTTGAAAAATCACTTACCAAGGTGTGGCCAACGTATGAAATATTGCAGCTGACCGAAAATTTTCACGTGACAACGTGTTTGTAGGAAGTTAGTTATTCTGAATATAAAAATCGCATCAAGAAGAAGTTTACTATCGAAGAGCTGACCAAACAAGTTTAATATCAATGAGTGATGTTAAAAACATGTTTCCTCTATTTGCAAAGTCGAAAGTTAAGTACAGTCGAAACGAGGCCCCTCCGCAAACATTTCATGTTTCCACCAGCGTCTCCTCTTTTGTTTTCTTTAATTAACCATTTTATCCCGCCACGGTTGCTGAGTGGACAGCGTGTCGGCTTGTCGTGCCGGGGGGCCCGGGTTCGATTCCCTGCTGGGTTGGGGATTTTTCCCCGCTTAGGGACTGTGTCTGTGTCGCCTTGATCGTCATCATTTCTACGCACAAGTCGCCGAAGTGGCGTCACCCCAAAAGACTTGCACCAGGCGATCAGGTCTGCCCGCCGGGAGGCCCTCGCCACACGACATTTCATTTCATTAACCATTATTATTACTGCACATCCGCGATCCAAACAAGGTCAGCCGTACTTAGCAAATATCGAGGAGCAAAGCGTGTGTGTACACGAGACAAGGTATTTAGACAGTCTATATACATTTTCTAGTAAATGATGATGATGTTTGGTTTGTAGGCGCTCAACTGCGCGGTTATCAGCGTCCTTACAAATTCCCAACCTTTTCTCAGCCCAATCTCACCACTTTCATGAATGATGATGAAATGATGAGGACAACACAAACACCCAGTCATCTCGAGGTAGGTGAAAATCCCTGACCCCGCCGGGAATCGAACCCGGGACCCCGTGCTCGGGAAGTGAGAACGCGACCGCGAGACCACGAGCTGCGGATATTTATGTCTAGTAAAGGTCTTTAGACAGTCCCTCTACGATGTCTCTAGGCCGGCCGCGGTGGGCTAGCGGTTCTAGGCGCTTCAGTCTGGAACGTAGATACCATATGTTATTCTGGGATCCAAGAATTTCACACAAAAAAGCTTAAGGAAAACAAATTTTACTGGCAGAAAATTGCCGAAGCTCTCAAAAGTCGCACTGGGGGCGTGTGAAAGACGACAAATTGGTTAGATGCTTGCGTCAAGTGAGGACAGAGGGGATAACCACAAGTTTCGTAATTCTTTTTCTTAAACATACAAAGCACAGTGAATATCTTTGAAAGCAAACAAGCATGAATATAAATCTATTGTAGTACCCCATAATCCGGCTTGCTCGGGGACCTGTTAATGTCGGATTATCATATATGCCTGATTATCAAGGTATTTTTTTAAAAAAAAACACCTGGTTGTAAAAGAAAGGAATATAAGCAAAGTCTATAGTTTTAGCACAAAACAAGCAAGTAACTGTAATTTACTGAACACAGCAGGAGAGATAACAGTATATACAAAATTAAAAGAATGTATTACGTTTCTCCAAAAACAAAACTGAAATGAAAAGCTGAATACTGTACTGTGCTCTATTAAATTAGTTTAAGCGTGATCATCGAGTTTTATTTCACGAGAAGCATGTAATTTACGACTGTCATGACGAATTTTGAAATTATGACGCCACTATTTCAAGAATGCAAGAAACCTCATCTTTGGGCAGACCTTGTGGAAAAATTTGGACATTTCAATCAACATATGCTCCGAAAATGGCATCCCTTCAGCTCAACTAGCTGTAAACCATTTTTTTTTTCATAGAACTTCGTCTACAGTTTCTAACTTAGGTGTTTTTAGAGTCTCCTTAACGTCCAGACTTTAAACTGAAACAGATTGTTTTTGTCTGTAATTTCATGTATAGGTGGAGGTGCGATATTGAATTCACTGATAATGTTATTTCGGTTCTTACCCTTTTCTGATCTTCTTATGATGTCCAGTTTTTCGCAGAGTGACAACGACATATTTTTGCTTTTTAGGCGCACTTTTGCTCTGTTTGTGAAACATATTCATTGTACGCAGAGAATTGGTAGAAAGTATCCTGCATGAGGTATTATTTTAATGTACACGCTTATTTCGGCTTTATTGCTTTTATCAGTACATGTCCTGACGTTATAGATGAACATATGTCTACTTTTTACTGTGATCGTACATCGTGATCGTGACAGTCGTACATAGCTGATTTGTGTATAATGACTTCATTAAATGACTAGTACATAAAACCAAAAAAACGTTAATGCAAATGTAGGTACTATAAATTTAGGTTTGGGGAAGGAAGACCCTTTGATTCTAATATAAAGCTAACAATGCAACTGGAATTTTTTGTGTAATCGCTCAGTAAGGCAGAAAATTATTACTGACAAGGCGCGGAACGGTTACGATCTTTCTCGAAGGCCTCCGACTGTTTTGCCAACCACGCCGAGCTAAAAATAGGGAAAATATCTGCTGCGTGCCCGCCCATCGGGTCTGCAGCATTATCGGGGAATTAATGTGTTATGCCAGTTAAAAAAATACACGAAACACTTCTATTGTCGCTTACGTTCGTGGTATCTGTAATTTTATGGCTGATATGTCAATGTTATGATAGAGATTTGTGATGATGAATGAAAAAGGTTTACACGGAATTACGCTATATGCTCTCTAACAAACTACATAGCACATCTTATCAAGCAGCCTATGTGACAGATAGTTTGTACATTTCTCGTTTCATTAATTATATCTCATTAACATTGTTTTCCTGATAAGTACTTAAATAAAATCTTTGGAGTGGTTTTCATATGTCACTGCAGACGTCAGAAACTATGTGGTATATAGAAGCTGTTGAAATGCAAAACAGTCACCGACATAAATGTCTGCGGTGGGTAATAACTAGAGTGTAAATGCCAGCCTCTATGCACGTAATGCGGTCGTCCGTAATTGGTGTTCTGATTCCAAATTTCCTCGTCAATTGTAATGAGTAGACAGCGGGAAGCGTTAACTACTGTTCGCTTCGCCGTGAATGCTTATTCGCAGGTGCAAGTCAATGATGTTGCGCTTTAGCTAATCCAGTGAACATTATTTGCGGAAACGCATTCGCTTCTGTTTCCTTGTGTTCGCTCTGAAAACAGCCTCAAAGACACCTGACGTTTGCAATAAAGCTGAGTCAGTATTATTATGCACTATCCAAAGTGGCGGTGAATGTCGAAGTTTTCTCATTTATATACTAATACTAAACACTGATGTTTAGGTTAAGTGACTTACTGTATTGATATTTCACAAATAGTACTAATATTAGTGTAACTTCTATAAAATTTCCAATATCAATTACTTGGTTATCGATTTAAATTTTGGTCAGGTTCAATCGTTAGAAACTTAGATTTAGATACTGTATATACTTTTCATGGGCGTCAGTATTGCCTTTTATTCAGTGGATTCACGTATTATTTGGTTCAACATTCACACATTGTTGCAAGACAACATATCAGTTAAATAGGGAGAATACAGCTCTCCTGCCTATTCCTCGAAAATATGTCTGACATGTTCTTGCGAATCCATAAGGAATGACTACACCTTTATCCACAATGTCCGATTAGAAGAAAGGATGTTAATATTTTGTAGCTGCTACTACAACCAGTACACACACTTAAACAATGATAAGACAAGAAGAAGAATCCATTAAAACCGCTGTTATTTGCGAACTATTTTAGTGAGACACGTAATATTAAGATTTTATCACCTAAAAACCATCGTCATTCCACGTACTAGACTAGAGCACCAATAAACGTCTCAGACTTCTGCACCTTATTCTCGACGGAGATTAACAAACTTTTCCTATTAAAATTTACAGTTAGGTGCAATCTGTTCTGACACTGATAATATTATTAGCGTTTAATAAATTTCAGCAGTCAATGACAATAGCACATTTAGCCACTGGCTAAACCGCCTACCACCGACCGTTGTCCAAAAGGAACCACATAGAGACAGTGAAGCTGAAGTGAAGGTACAGGGAAGGTTGACCACACTTGCCTTATATACAGGATGTCCCACATAATTCTGCCACATCATATTTCCGAAACGAAACAATACGTGTAAAATGCAATTGGCCAGGCATGTACTTATGTCGTGACTCACACAATAAGCGGGAAAGCACAAGTCATAAATGCAAATAAACATCACTTTGAACTCAAAGCTACGTTTTTTAAATTGAACATTTTATTTTTTTTCTACAAAAATGGAAGCGAGAGGTATAGTTAGTGACGGCAGACTTGGTGTCATTGTTCTAAACATCACACCTGAAATATGTAGACATTTAAAGGATGGCGATGACGTCACATTTTGCCGTAATGCGCAGAACAAGGGTTGCCTACAGTGGCTTTAGGACAGCGTAGGCAACCCGCCTTACGACAGGAACTGTGGCACCGTTTCCATTATTTAAAGTCTAAGTACTCCAGAAGGCATAGTGAAATCAAGTGTACCATCACTCATTGTACCTCTACTTTTCATTTCAGTACAAAAACATAATGTGACATAAAAAACTAACTTTTGTTGAAAGGGACAATTGTTTACTGGTAAGGATAGTGCATTCCGGAAAAAGATGAATCATTGACCAATTACATTTTTCACATTTTGTTTCGATTCGGAAATATATGAGGTGGCAAAGTTAGGTCGGACACCCTGCATCGCACAATTTCTCAGTTTCCATAAAACTAATATACTCGTTTTTGACTGCTTGTGCTGCTGAATTTTGTATCCTTGTGATTAACATGTCGCTTTAAGTATGCTTAAACATTACCTCCACCATTTTAGTCTTTGTATGTCCAACTTACCACAAGGACCTTGGCTGTTCAGTACCAATACAGTTGTGTCTAGTTGGTGTGACGAATGGCAGCTAGCTCTAAATGTGGAAAAAATTAAGTGAATGCGGATGATCGGTTACGGTATTACACACATCAAAACAAGTTTTGCATCTCCTCGGCTCTCAGAACTGAAGATGACGTTGTCTGTGGTTGTTGTATCACAGACACAGTCCCTTTGACTGTTCCGAGATGTCACTAAACCCGCCCAAAGAAGTAAACAACCATGCATGAGCAGCGCCTGTTAGACGGAGGGGTCCGACAGCCTATCAGTTTCAGTCACTCCACCAGGAAGGAGGTTCACGGCTCGTGTTGTCTGTAGTTCAACCATGCTTAGACGGTCAATACCGGTCCGATCTCATCCGCATTGTTACTTAGTGTCAGGAAGGGCACTCAACAAGGGAAGTGTCCAGGCGTCTCAGAGTGAGTCAAAGCGATGTTGTTCGGACATGGAGGAGATACAGAGAACTGTAGATGACACGTTCCGCACAGGCCGCCCAAGGGCTACTACTGCAGTGGATGACGGCTACCTATGGATTATGGCTCGGAGGAACCCTAACAGCTACGCCACCATGTTGAATAATGCATTCCGTGCAGCCACAGGACGTCGTGTTACGACTCAAACTGTTCGCAATAGGCTGCATGATATGCACCTGCACTGCCGACGTCCATAGCGAGGTCCATCTTTGCAACCACGACACCATACAGGGTGGTACAAAAATGGAAATGAACGTACGGTATTGTGTGCCGCGAGTCTCCCAGTCGGGGAAATTCCGCCGTCGACGGCAAGTACTTATTGCATTCGACGCCACAGTGGGCGACTTGTGCGTCGGAGATGGGGATGAAATGATGATGAGGACAACACAACACCCAGTCCCTGAGCGGAGAAAATCTCCTGCCCCAACCGGAAATGGTACCCGGGCATCTTGTGGTGGTATTCCGCCTCGCTGATCACTCAGCTGGGCACAACCACGTGCCGAATGGACCGCTCAGGATTGGCATCACGTTCTCTTCAACGATGACTGTCGCATATGCCTTCAACAAGACAGTCATTGGAGACGTGTTTGGAGACAACCCGGTCAGGCTGAACGCCTTAGACACACTCTCCAGCGAGTGCATCAAGGTGCAGGTTCCCTGCTGTTTTGGGGTGGCATTATGTGGGCCGACGTACGCCGCTGGTGGTCATGGAAGTCCCGTAACAGCTGGACGGTACGTGAATGCCATCCTCCGACCGATAATGCAACCGTATAGGCAGCATATTGGTGAGGCATTCGTCTTAATGGACGATAATTCGCGCCCCCATCGTGCACATCTTGTGAGTGACTTCCTTCAGACTAGCGACATCGCTGGACTAGAGTGTCAACATGTTCTCCAGACATGAGCCCTGTCGAACATGCCTGGGATAGATTGAAAAGGGCTGTTTATGGACGACGTTATTCACCAACCACTCTGAGATATCTACACCGAATCGACGTTGAGATCGATCTGGACCAACAGTGCCTTAATGAACTTGTGGATAGTATGACACGAGGGATACAGGCATGCATCATTGCAAGAGGACGTGGTACTGGGTATTAGAGTTCCCGGTGTGTATAGCAATCTGGACCATCAATTCTGGAGGTCTATGGTAGTACAAAATGCAACGGGTGTTTTTCATGAGCAATAAAAAGGGTGGCAACGATGTTTATGTTAATCTATATTCCAATTTTATGTGCAGGTTCCGGAACTCTCAGAACCGAGATGATGCAAAACTTTTTTTGATGTGTGTATTAGTGTCCTGCTTCACGCAGTCAGGTCTCTTAAATATCTCGGCTTAACGTTGCGAAGCGATATGAAATAGAACGAGCATGTGAGAATTGTGATAGGGAACGCGAATGGTCGACTTCTGTTTATTGGGAGAATTTTATGAATGAGTGGTTCAACTGTAAAGGATACCGCATTTAAGTCGCTGGTGCGACGTATTCTTGAGTACTGCTCTTGTGTTTGAGATCCGTAGCAGGTCGGATTGAAGGAAGATATCCAAGCGATTCAGAGGTGGGCTGCTAGATCTATTATCGGTAGGTTCGATCTTGGTTGTTGTAAAACATGTTAAGGAACTTTCGAAAACTTAACTCTGAAATTAATTTGTAATCCAAGCGGCTTTAGTATTTTCATGAGAAATTGTTTTCAAAATTTTTTATGTTTTTGTGTTTTATTAATCATTCCTTGATTTCTTAGCGAAGGTCAGTACTCTTACATAACTGAAAAATCACAGTCCAGTCACACTACTGTGACACCTTCTACTTTCGAATTCACCATGTAACTCTCATGCGGCAGGCAATTGCACTAGTAGTGAACGGTAAATAAAATGTCTGGGGGACGCGGAAAACAGTGTAGTCGCTGTCGTAATGCGATTTGTCTGACGTGCAAAAGGTCATCATGATTGGCTTTCGGGCCCAGGGGTGGAAGCATTTCCGTAACGGCTAAGCTTGTAAACTGTTCACGCGTGTCACCGTGATTAACGTATACTGTGCATGGCAGACTATCCAAATTTGACGCAAAGGCAACAGCGGTACCGTGGTCGATAGATAACAGAGGCGAATGACAGTTACAGGGATGTGTATTGGCGAATAGATGTGAAGCTGTTGAGCAACTGACCACCCATATCAACCAAGGTACCACGAACAGTGACTCGACAACGACCGTTCAGGGAAGGTTGCTGCGTACGGGCCACCACAGCAGATACCTGGGCCATGCATCCATGCTGATTGCCATTCGCTGGTGATGAAGGCTGGAATTTGCAGGCCAGTGCCGCAACTGGGCGTTCAGTGAGTGGCGACAGGTGATCTTTTCAGGTGAATCAAATTTTAAGCTCCATTGACGTGAAGTGCCTGAAAGCAGATACCCTGCTTGTCGTTACAAGGGTCCTGGGCGGAGAAGGGAGCGTTATGGTGCAGGGAATGTGTTCTTGTCATTAGTTATTCTGGAAGGCAGAATGTGTCAACATAAGTATCCATCTATCCTTGGAGACCACATCCACTTCTACACGCAGTTTGTTTTCTCTCGCGCACGATAGCATCTACCAGCATGACAGTCCAACATGTCCCACAGCTGCCTTGGTTCGAAGACAACCATCATGATTTTACTGTACTCCCCCGGCCGCCAAACTGCCCGGATATAAGCCGAGTCGAGAATCTTTGGGACAACCTCGATCGGGCAGTTTGCGATACGGATAGTCGGCCGAGAAACACAATGCAGCTGACCGCGGCACTCGAGTTGGCATAGCTCCACATCCCTGTTGGTACATTCCAGAAACTCAGTAACGCTCTGCTGGCAAGTCTTGCAGCGATCCGTGGTGCAGAAGGTGGTTATTCGGGCTTTTGACAGGTAGTCATATTAATACGAGTGCTATCCAGAAAGTAAGGTCCGATCGGTCGCGAAATGGAAACCATAGTGAAATTCCAGGTTCAAATGGCTCTGAGCACTATGGGACAACTTCTGAGGTCATCAGTCCCCTAGAACTTAGAACTACTTAAACCTAACTAACCTAAGGACAGCACACAACACCCAGCCATCACGAGGCAGAGAAAATCCCTCACCCCGCCGGGAATCGAACCCGGGAACCCGGGCGTGGGAAGCGAGAACGCTACCGCATGACCACGAGATGTGGGCAGTGAAAATATCATTCTGTAAACATCCCCAAGGCTGTGGCTAAGCCATGTCTCCGCAATATCATTTCTTCCAGGAGTGCTAGTTCTGCAATGTTCACAGAAGAGCTTCTGTGAAGTTTGGAAGGTAGGAGACGAGGTACTGGCAGAACTGAAGCTGTGAGGACAGGTCGTGAGTCGTGCTTGGATAGCTCAGTCGGTAGAGCACTTGCATGCGAAAGGCAAAGGTCCCGAGTTCGAGTCTCGGTCCAGCACACAGTTTTAATCTGCCAGGAAGTTTCACAGTGAAATTAAAAATGTTTTATATGCAACACCTGGTTACACCTTCGAGCTACTTCACTACATAGTCGCCGTTCCGAGTTAAACAACTGTCGTAGTGTAATACCAACTTTCCTATATCATTGTCATGGAAGATAATTGCCTGTGATTTCTGGCAATTGTCTACGCTGGTCTGCTGCTCGTTGTCTGTGCGAAAATGTCTTCATAGCGAGTAGCTCGTATGAGCAGAGACGAAAATCAGAGAGCCAAGTACAGGTAATGGTGGGTGATCGAACATTTTCCACCGAAAAGGCTGCAAGAGCGTCCTCATTGTGACTGCTGTGTGCGGCCAAGAATTGTCATGAAGAAGGAAATGCGTGACAGTTACGTTGTGTGGGCTGCATGAAATCAGGCGAAATCGGTCACCGGTACTCATACTTGGCGGGAGACGTTGCTTTCTTGGCATCTTTGCTTGGTCACTGTGAGATCAGAACTGAAAAGAACGACGTGACGCGATCGACGATCATACTACACACACTGTCCAGCACACCTATGGAAAACCTCATCGGTTTTTCACTGTGGTTTCCATTTCGCGATCGATGGGACCTTACTTCCCGAATAGCCCTTGTATGACTGAACGCTTCATAAGGGTTGCATGATCGGGTTTTCTTTAAGTACATCGTCATTGCAACGTACTTTGTTGTACAGAAAGAGTACAAAAATGTTGATCCCTAATTCCCATATGGAAATATATGGGAATGAATACACATCTGGGACAGGACAGTTGCACAAGAGCAACCAAACGCTATTTTGTATTGCAAGCACCTGCCGATGAGGAGCATGGAACAACTGTGTGGTAGTCGAATACTCAATGTCAGTTGTCAAGAACATCAATAATACGTTGCAACTGAGAATTTTTTATTTCGTGGCCCATGGATTCCCTAACGCCAATGTAGGTTGTATACTCTCCCCCCCCCCCCTCTCGCCCCGTCTTCGTCCCTCCCCCCCCCCCTCGCCCCGTCTTCGTCCCCCCACCCCCCCGCCTCACCGAAATACACTGCGCATCGGCTTACGGAGTACAGCATAACTAACAACCTGCCATGGAGTTTCACGAGTAGCACTAGGTATCTACAGCCAGATGACTTAAAGAAGGTAGAAGAAGAAGATAGAGGAAGGTAGACAGATATATAGACAAATAGAAGACATATATACAAATGGCAAGGAATGCCTCTCCATTGTATGACGTTATTGAATTTCGTTAACAATGTTTCCGTTTGTTTTAAAAAATGGTTACGAACACACAAGAGAATGAAAATGTTGAAGCTGTTTAGTTTTCAATTTTGTTATAGAGTTAAGTACTGAAAAATTCGTTAATTTGTGTTTCAACAGACAAAGTCATACAGTTATTGTCTCTACATATAACAGTGGACAGAATTTTCAATTTCGTGCTTATCGAGAAAAAAACACGTAAATAAATGAACATTCACTAAAATTTCATTTTCACAACGAAGAAAACTAAGTATATGCATTAATTTTTTTAGACGATGCAATATTTTGAGGAGTGTATCCATTTTTGAAGTTACGAGATAGAAACAAGGAAACCGGAAAAGAAGATAATGGAATCGTTTAAGATGTGGTGCTACTGAAAGAGGTTGAAAATTATATGAACTGATACATTAGGGAATGAGAGGATTCCGTTCAGAATTGACGAAGAAACGAACACATGGAAAACGCTGGCAAGAGGAAGGGACGGGATGACAGGACAGTTGTTAAGCGAATAGTACTGTCGTACTAAGGGGAGCTGTAGAGAGTAAAAACTGTACAGTACGACAGAGATTTGAATAAATTCAGCGAATCATTAATGACGTTGGCTGACAGAGCTACTCTGGTATGAAGAGTTTGCCATGAGGGAGAATTTCGTGGTGAGATGCATCAAACCAGTCAGAATACTCATGACAAAAAATGCAGTAAAAATAAGGTAAGAGAGATTAGGAAATGTACAGAGCCATATAAATATCCTTCTCTCAGTGCGTAAAAGGAATAGGACAGAAAATCAATAACGTTGCAATGAACTTACGCCATGAAATTTCCCGTGTCTAGTGAGGTCTGCAGGGCTTCTCTTACATTTACTTTTCCTCCTTTCACTACAATACAGTGCAGTTTTTTGTAGCTGCTAGAAGTGAAAGAACGGACGCTTTCTTCTATAGAAGCGCCGCGATGGCTTGCACTATCATTCCAACTATCCCTGGAGCGGCAGGATGTAAATAGAGCGCAAAGTTCAAAGCAAGGTCGCCGGCGCTATTTCAGGGCTCTTTATTCAGAGACGCTTTTTGTGCGACGCCACTATGGTGCCCGAGAGGTCCATGTCTCAAGAATGCGACGCTCGGAGTCGTTACAGAGGAGGCTCGGCCCACAGCTGCCGTACACAGTGTGATGACGCTGAGGAAGGAACTCGCAGATGTCACCAGCATACAAGAGCAAGGTGGAGGCTAGACGTCCCGGCACTCAGAAGGCGATAATATCGATGAAAATTTATTTTAAATATTTTATGTAGGCAATGCCGATCAGCTTTAAGGCCAAGTTCTCAATCAAATGAGCAAAAAATAGGCAATGGAAAGACACACAGAAGATCTGTTTGGGTATTATGATTGATCAAACTTTGAACTTTATTTTAGATTTTCAGCACAAAAAAATGGCGCCTCCAGTTACGGTTTGATCAAGCGCCTGCGAGTCTGAAGTACGGAGATTGCGTGCAGTGTAGCCCCTCAGGAGTTATCTGAAATCAAAAATGGATAACAGCAGTTTATACCTAACCACAATGAAATAACTTTAAATTTGCCGGCCGAAGTGGCCGATCGGTTCTAGGCGCTACAGTCTGGTTGGCTGGTTGTTTTGGGGAGGGAGACCAGACAGCGAGGTCATCGGTCTCGATTAGGGAAGGAAGCCGGCCGTGCCCTTTGAAAGGAACCATCCCGGCATTTGCCTGGAGCGATTTAGGGAAATCACGGAAAACCTAAATCAGGATGGCCGGACGCGGGATTGAACCGTCGTCCTCCCGAATGCGAGTCCAGTGTCTAACCACTGCGCCACCTCGCTCGGTGCTACAGTCTGGAACCACGCGACTGCTATGGTCGCAGGTTCGAATCCTGCCTCGGGCATGGATGTGTGTGACGTTCTTAGGTTAGTTAGGTTTAAGCAGTTCTAAGTTCTAGGGGACTGATGATCTCAGAAGTTAAGTCCCATAGTGCTCAGAGCCATTTGAACCATTTAACCTTAAATTTAACGATATGGTGCTAACTCGAACTCTGAGTACGATTTTTGAGGGTTTGTTTCACACTTTATGGGTTTACAAAAAACAGTTAATATTAACAAATTTCATATATTATAGGTATTTGCTCCCAAGAGAAGCCGGCCGCGGTGGCCGTGCGGTTCTAGGCGCTCCAGTCCGGAGCCGCGCTGCTGCTACGGTCGCAGGTTCGAATCCTGCCTCGGGCATGGGTGTGTGTTATGTTCTTAGGTTAGTTAGGTTTAAGTAGTTCTAAGTTCTAGGGGACTAATGACCACAGCAGTTGAGTCCCATAGTGCTCAGAGCCATTTGAACCATTTTTTTCCCAAGAGAAGTGTTTAACTTTCGTGGGTCAAAGGTAGACTTTAGTAAGTTAAACCGTTTTTATTTTATGCAGCACGCGGTTTAGAAAAACCGTTTAGTCCCAAATTCAAGGAGCATGTATCAACCCTTCCTCTAATTCGAATTGTTCCTAGAGAGAAATTCTCTCGTTACTCTTGGCGAGAAAAGCCGATCTGGCAGAGCTGGATACGCTGTTGGGCATCTTGCATGCGTTTTCGTCAGTTTTTTCTTCGAATATGTTTGCATGCATACTGCAATATAAATCATTTTGTGAACGTGCGTCACGGAGCGACAAGTTTTCTACCCGAGCCGGGCGTCTCCGGTTGAGAGCGTCCCACCGAGGCCGTGACAATGGCTTCGAACAATGGGCTGAAGAAACTTTTGTAACGCACGGATTGAAAAACATTTTCGTCCCAACATTTTAGACGCATATACCTTTCAAAAAAGGCAATAAGAAAAAATATCGAATTTTCGGTCATTTTGAATGAGAACGTGGCCTTAATAAAGGTTTGGAAGTGCGTAATGCAGTACACATGTATTTTTATTTTCATTTCAGCAGTCGATTTTGGTCACAATCTAACCATCCTATGCCCTGAAAATACATATTTAACTGTGCATTTCACAAGGCGTTAGGGTTGTTCCAAGCGTATTGATAGATTGAATTGGAAGGCAGAAATACATCTCCGCTAATGTCAAAAAAATGGTTGAAATGGCTCTGAACACTGTGGGACTTAACATCTGTGGTCATCAGTCCCCTAGAACTTAGAACTACTTAAACCTAACTAACCTAAGGACATCACACACATCCATGCCCGAGGCAGCATTCGAACCTGCGACCGTAGCGGTCACGCGGCTCCAGACTGAAGCGCCTAGAACCGCACGGCCACACCGGCCGGCCCCGCTAATGTTACTAGTTATACCATCTATATGTACAGGCTGACACTAAAGTCCGTTAACATTTGAAAATTCAGTATTTCACGGAATAATGTGATGGAGTGTACAGTGCACGAAAATTAACACACATGTTTGTAATGACATGGTGATTTATTAAAAGCAAAACGAAGCGCATGAAATGACCAATAGATGGTGCTTCATGTGATACAAAAGTAATAATTAACGTAACATTTGATTTTTAGCAAAGATGATGCTGCTTATAATAAATCCTCATTAAAATATGTGTGCAAGAGATCTTTCACAAAAGTCGTACCATCCCAGGCTAGGGATGATGCGATGCTGTAACATATCGGTGTATCTCGCACCCATCATGCTGACAATCTGAAAAGCGGCGCCCCGCATTTCTTGGAAGAGGAAGGGTCCGGTCACGATTTATGTGGTAAATCCGCACTACACCGTGACTTTCTCGTCACGCAACGGGTTTTCCGCAACGGTTCTATGATATTCGGCAGCCCCAGTTCTGTAGTTGAGGATGTTGACAGACCCTCGGAATGTAGAATGGACTTTCGGCCAACACGACATTAGTGCCCACACCGAAAATGCTCTCTACGTCGTAAGATCGATGGCTAACAGTTCACGAAGACCCTGGATTTTGTACAGACAGCAGTGGAGGGTACGCCTTAGTGCTCTCCAAACGGAAATATGTGGAATGCTGGTACGACGTGCGACTTCACGAACACTGACTTCACCATGCGGAGGTGAACCCACTAAAGTCTACATTTCTTCCTGAACTGTCCGAGTAGCAGTAGTTGCTGTTGTGTATGGACGCCCACTACAGCGCCGACAGTTAATCAACTCTTGACTACGAACCTCGTGATCAATTTCTTCACAGCCACACTTGTCACAGTCCTTTACACGTTAGAATCGGATCGGAAAGCTGCGGTAGCGGGTTCCCCATTCAGACAATAAAGGTACATAAACACTGCCTTTTATGGTAAAGTCAACATGCCGCAACTGCTGGCGCATCTGACTTTCTCTCTCACGAGAGTTTATTTTGTAAACAACTCCAGTGCTGCATCAGTAACGTGTTGCTGCCCAGTGCCTTCTGTTGGCCCCTTTTTGGACCCGTTTTTGGTTTTAATAAAACCCATGTCAAAAGAGGAATGTGTGTCAATTTGTACCTCTGTGCCTACATTATTCCATGAATTAGCGCATTTTCAAATGTTAACGGACTGTTGGGCCACTCTAAACATCTACATCATTGCTCTGGAAGTCACATCCAAATAGTTGCTAGGGGGTTCACAGAACGACTTTCAGGTTATTTATCGACCCGAACAGGGCATGGAAAAGATGAACATCTAAATCTTTCCGTGAGAGCTCGCATTTCTCTTATTTCATTACGATGTTCGTATCTCCCTAGCTAGGTAAGAAAGGTAAAGTTTCGCATTCTGACCCTAGAAGGACCAATCGGGTCCGACCGACCGCCGTGTCATCCTCACCAAATGGCGTCTTTGGATGCCTGGACGGGTCGGGAGGGGCATGAGATCAACACGTCACTCTCCAGTTCGTCGTGAGATTTTCGACCTTGGAACCGCTGGTAATCGGTCGAGCAGCTCCTCAGTCGTTCTAGCGAGGCCGAGTGCACACTGTAGCAGTCCTCCATCCACCAAGGGAAAATTCCTGCCAGTACCTGGAGTCGAACCCGGATCCTCCACGCTGACCACAGTTACGGAGGCGGACCTCTGTGTAGGTGGGAGTCAACAAATCATTTTCGCGTTCGGTGGAGAAAGACAGTGATAGAATTTCGTGAGAAGATCTCAAGTTCTATAGAGCGTAGCCTGCGCCCAAGTATTGTCTTCGTGTCCAGCGTCCAGAGATGGTACTCAAGACGGGCCTATTAGGGCTGTGTTGGGGGTGATCGAACACTTTCCATCGAAAAGCCTGCAGGAGCGTCTTCACTGCCCCTGCAGAGTGCGGCTGCGAATTGCCGTGAAGAAGGAAGTGCGTGGCAGTTGGCTCAAATGGCTCTGAGCACTATGGGACTCAACTGCTGTGGTCATAAGTCCCCTAGAACTTAGAACTACTTAAACCTAACTAACCTAAGGACAGCACACCACACCCAGCCATCACGAGGCAGAGAAAATCCCTGACCCCGCCGGGAATCGAACCCGGGAACCCGGGCGTGGGAAGCGAGAACGCTACCGCACGACCACGAGATGCGGGCGTGGCAGTTGTGTTAGGTGGGTTGCAGTCATTAGGGTGAAGCCTCTCAGCAGGCCCTCCTACTTGGCGAGAGACATCGTCGTTCTAGGCACCTTTACTCGCTCACAGTGCGCTCACAACTGAAAAGAGCGTCTTGATGCGATCGACGGTCATACTAGAGACACTACCCAACACATCTGTGCAAATCTTCATTGGGTTTTCACTGTGGTGTCCACTTTGCGACCGATCGGAACTTACTTTCTGGACAACCATCGTATTAGCAGCTGCAGGTATCTTCACTGTTTATGGGCATTTCATAATATCTGCTCTATTTTTAACTGTGTTTGATTATGAGAAAAAGTAATGCTGATTAAGCATATTATTAAGAAATCTGGCCAACTGATATCCCGGTGTATCAATGGCATTAATAATAGGTCTAACCGAAGCATTCGGGTTCTGAAGGTTTATAGTGCCACAGAAGGCAGGTGGTCAATTATTCGCAGAACGAATATGTATCTTTCGAGGCCCAGTGGGAACCTTATTGATGCATCTGAAAATGGTTTTAAGTTTCATCACTAACTCATTAGTCAGAATGAATTTTATCTGGTCCACGTTACTGTTTACTATCAAGTCCTCCAATTTTTCTTTATATTCTACCTGTGATAATGTTACTGCTGTATTACCTTTGTCCTTTCTAATGCTCAATGCATCATTATTAACAGATTTCTTGTTAACACTCTTAGTTGTCATATTCTCATAACATCATAATATCTCGTATCATAATATTCCATAATATCATATTCTCACAATGAACCCTAACACTCTGACGATAGCTTCGTTCAGTTTAATTGCAATCTTAACCTCTCAGCTGGCAATGCTTCCGCCCTGTTTAAAGCCAGTGGGGCGTGGGTGATTAGGCATTTGGCGTGTTCCTACATAAACCACTGTCATTATGCATGAGACCTTTAGCTAACTGTTTCAACTCAGCTTCAGAGAATCGAATACTTGTACCTTTGCACCGTATGAAAAAATTGAAAAGAATATTTAAGTGGGGATCCTGCTTCGTGAGTGGTTTCTGCCTCGTCGCCATATTTTGAAGCTTGTACACACGTCTAATCTCAATTTCCTGCTGAAATATTTCCACGCGATTAATAATATGTCTATGTCAAACGAGTCTGCATTCATGGTAGCCGCTAACTCCATGTTAATCTGATTTTCACGTTTGTACCGTTTGCGGATTTCCTTTTGAAAACACTGTTTTTTATCAGTGTCCACATAACTACGATATTTTTGATCAGTTTTCCTGAGTAAAGCGCTATACGAGATTGGAATAATAGAGAATTGTGAAGGTGGTTCGACGAACCCTCTGCCAGGCACTTGAATGTGATTTGCAGGGTATCCATGTACATGTAGATGTAGAAGCATTGATATATTTAGCAATTAATCTTTTCTTTACACTTTTTTGTTGAATTGATTGCAATAACAATATTAAATAATTTATTTCGTAAATTAACATATATCGCCTGGCTGGGTGTCCACTGACATAGCCTCTTTGTGGAAGCTTTGTAACTACTGCTAAAATTTTTCATGATTAGTTAGTCCGTACCAGTCGTAAATGATAGATCCTTTATTTGAATAAAATCGCACACACGACCCGTGTTTCTGGATCTAATTCAGAACTTCCGGCGCTACAAAAAACAAGAGAAATTAAAAGAGATACTACATAAAATTAATCAGCATTGGCGGAGTCCGTACGAATGTGCACATCATGTCTTACGATGATTGCGTAGGAGAAAATAGTTCCAGCAAATTTTATCACCAAGTGCAATATAAATTGCACGTTTTCCCTTTATTGTTTGCTCTATACCATATCTAACTCAGTTAATGCCATTCATACAGAAATATGGTTTTAGCGCTATTAGTTAGGGGTCACGTTTGGTAGGAAATGTGAAGTTGAGGCCCTGTTATTACTTATGATTCTTTCGACTGTACCCCCCGCCCTCGGTATTAGTTCTGGCGGCGGTCGCTCTGTGACAAACGTGTTTACTGAGGCGTATCATTGCGTTGTGCGCGGCAGCCTGTAGCCGGATCTTAGTCAGCTTCCACGACATGCGACGGGCTGCGCACTTACATGGCAAGCTACTTTTATTATTCAAAAATTTGCATTGTACGACATTTATGCAAAAAAATGGCTCTGAGCACTATGGGACTTAACATCTGAGGTCATCAGTCCCCTAGAACTTAGAACTACATAAACCTAACTAACCTAAGCACATCACACACATCCATGCCCGAGGCAGAATTCGAACCTGCGACCGTAGCAGTCTCGCAGTTCCTGACTGAAGCGCGTAGAACCGCACGGCCAACACGGCCGGCACGACATTTATGCCTTCATTTTACTTTGTAAACCTGTGCTTCTTTCTGGTCATTCGTAATTGGTTCGAGGATTACATTATTCCGGTAACGAGTGAATATTGGTTGAGTCATTCCTGTTTCTTTTCGGCTAGCCCCGTTAAGCTGACGCAATATTGACTAATTCAAAGAATCTCTTCATCCCTCAGCAGCATGGGATCCCGCATGCTACTCAATAAACTTGTTGGATTTTTTTACATGACTGGTACGATTTTCTCCTACGCAGTCATGGTATGACCTGGTGAGCACATTTGTATAGAACCTATTTTGTATATCATCCCTCTTGGTTTCCCTTAGTTTTTGTTGCAATTGAAGATGGGATTTACATCCCGAAATCCGGGTTGTATTTACGATTTTATTCAGATAAAGTATTTGTCAACTGGTGCGGATATTTATTCATAACGAAACACACTTAGCTGCACTAACGAAAATGGAAGTTACTGCAATATGAACGCTTGCAAACTGGTACTCTAGTATTTCAATGCTTGTTCGATAGGTTAATTAAAATTTCATTGTTATACAATCTGATTTTTCAGTACAAAAAAAGTCATTCCTTGACATGAAGAACGATCTAAGTAGTTGGTGGATGTGGGGTGTGTCTACCATAGCTGGAACTTTTCTGTCGGAGATTGCGAAACAACAACACGTCATGCCCAGTATGTAACGCCGGAAATGCATATCCTCCTATTTCCATCCATTGTACTATAAATTTGTTTTCCTTATTTTTTTTACCTGAATATATAACATTTCTGTGTCTTCGTATATTGTAACTGTTTTACTATATATATATATATATATATATATGCATTTATGTCGATGTATAATTGGTTTGTTTCGTAAATATTATTTGTATTTTTACGCTGGGTCTTGCCTAGGGAAAACTGCTATCGAACGATTACATCGATAGGTCGTGTGAAGAATCAAAGTGTGTAAGATCTTTGGGAGTGTTAACTCTGCCGCGTGGAGCGCGGGCAGGGCAGTCGGGGTCTGGCTGGAGTAGCGAGTGGAGCAGGTGTGTTGTGTGACGCTCCCGCGAGTTGCCGCGCTTTCGGGGTTTGGCAGCATGTAATTGCGCTCGACTCGCGATGATAGTTTCTGACATGGTGTCGCGGACGGGAAGCATTAGCTGGCGCACATCAAGAGCCCGTTTCGCCTGGTGACCGTGTCGAGAAGAAGGCCCGCCAACATCCAGCTTCTGCAACAGCGACGGCCGACAATGAGTGACTGTCTCCACCTCCTCGATCGACGGCTTCAAACCTTCAATCAACCAACAAGGAAGACTAAAAGCACGTAAAGTTTCAGAACTGTATGGCAGACCTCAGCTTTTCTAATTGTTCCATTTGCCTCGCAAAATTACAGCAACTCAGCATGAACCTTTGTTGCTCATTGTCCTAATTGCATTACCAAGCAGGGTCCCTTCCTTTTCCGAAATGAAACCGAGTGTCGTTGAAATTCAGACGCCAGCATTAAAGTACTATCATTGCATTTCATTACTTTAGTTTCCAAGTGCAGTTAAAGCATAGCTGGCTACAATAGTTAGATTACACAAGCACAAATTAAGAGTGCGAGTTTTGTTAGCATATTTTAGCTTACCTGTGACTGCAGCTCAGCTTGGTACGTACTAAATTTTACTATTGTTAATTATTCAGAATCATTTAATTCAAGTTCAAAGTTAAATCTCTTGTTTCTAAATTGCGTAGAGTCAAGTTGCTTTTGAAATGACTGTTGAGGTAGTCCAAGGCTAACCGTATTCTGCTGGATTTCGATGTGCTTCAGAAAGAAAGCTCACTATTAACTTCAGTCACTAAATTAACTTTCGATTTTCCGGATTTATTAATTCTTTTGCTAAATTAAGTCAGAGTGTAGCGAAATTTATTACTTCTGACAAACTTTCAGTTTTCACACTACACGTGTCAACCTTCAGTTGCCACGCTTCTAGTGCTAATTATATGTGTAATAACCTTTCTTTTTCAGTTACTATAGTAATTGTCCTTAGGACAGGCGACCGTGATTTCCCCCAAATCTCAAATATCTAATTACCGCTAGTTAATTGTTGACGTAACGGCCGCACATTTACTTTCTTTATTAACTTTACCCCCTTTTCAAAATTAATTTCCACCAGTTTCATTTGCATTTTTCCTTTCATTTAGATGTAACCCTTTCCTCCCTCTTTACCGACAGATTAACTTCGGTGACGATTGCTTTTCCAAAATTCCCATTAGGTACACGCGGTTTAATTTTTCACTGTCATTAAGGTCGATAAGTGAGGGGGAGGTTACACGTGGCGACCTGGTGACAGGACAATCTTCAAATTTGAGGTTGTTCTGGACACGAATTTTGCATTGTGCAAATCTCGTAACAAAGTACTGGTTACGAAATGGTCGATACGTCAGCGAGAATATTAGTCTGAGGAATCCTAATTAGATTTGAGATTTGTTATTTATATTGAAAATTATTAAAATGAGTGAAGGCAACAATTACCAAAATTTGGTAGACTTGGGTACGGAACAATCGGTCGAGCAGTGGGAAACACGCACCGCGGTACCCATTGTTCAGGGGCAGGCGGCTAGCATGAAAGACGCGACCGCCGAGACGCAACTAAGAGCAGAAATGGAATTCCAAACATTAGAAAATGTTTCGGAATCGGAAGTGAAAATCAAATCGGAATCCCTTGATGACGAATACGGGGGGACAATTAAAGAGGAAGCCGCTACGGAAGTAAAACCGGTAGTTTCCGGGAATTTAACTGATTTATTGAATGTTTTGATTAACGAAATCAAGGCTCAGTCTAGCAAGATAGAAACTCAATCGGCAGAAATTAAAGCTCAGTCTGGAAAAATTGACAGGAAGCTAGACAATCAGAACAAAGCTATTAATGTTGTTAACAACAATGTTGGAGTTGTTAACACAAAAGTTGATAAAATCAAAGAAGATATTGTTGTGATTAATACCGAAATCGGTAATCTTAAACAGGAAATGATAGGCGTTCAGGCGGAAATTGCGAGCATAAATACGCGTTTTAATTCCGAAATTAGCAGAATCGAGAAAAGTGTAGGAGACGCAGTTGCTCCGATCATCGAGAATAAGGTGACGGAACAAATTCAATTAGTGAGAAAAGACGATCAACAGAAGGTGGAAACTTTAAAGGTTTTAGTATCCGAAGTAGATACCAAAGTGAGGAAGCAGGCTAATACCTGCGAAGAGAAAAAGAGGGAAGTGGAAACGCTTGTGACAACCACTTGCCAAGTGATTACGAGAGTGTCGGAATTAGAAAAGAAACTTGAAGAAAAACAGAGCTATGTGCCAATCTGTGCACATAGTTCGGAAGTGTTGACGAAAGAGGAGCGGTTCGACCCCTTGAATAAAGGCGGTATACACGCGACGGATTTCATTAAAAACTGTGAAAGAGTTTTACCCAGATCATGGACTAATGAGAGAAAAATTAATGCGGTTATTGATGTGTTGGCTGGTGATGCCAAGCGTTGGGGCTTAAACCTCAACATTACGAACCTGACCTTTGACGAATTTAAAAATTTGTTTCTGGCTGAATACTGGTCAGAGCAAAAACAGCAAAGTGTCTGGCACGAATTTGTCGTATCGAGGCCTTTCGATGCGAATTCGCGCGGCTCGATGAAGGAGTTTTGTGAGGGCTGGATCCGCAAGTTGGAATATTTGCGTGATCGCCGCACGGAATCCGAAATTGTCTGGGAACTCTACAAGAAGCTTCCAGATGATACAAAACGCTACGTAGGAAGCAATTACAGGACAATCAATCATTTCCTGGAAAGAGTGGAGGACGAGGACAATTGGCGCAATAATCGCGACAGTGGTAGAGGCCGTGGTAACAACAACGGGTACCACAGCAACCACAACAACGATAACCATGGGAAGAATGCATACCGCAATCTTGGCAGCAGTAACAATAGTAGTTCGGGCCGTAATGACAATCGATACAATGCAAATAATAACAGGAATGACGGAAACCAGTATCATACTAGCGTGATACGGGCTTCGCAGAATAGTAATAACGCCAGAGTGTGTGATCAGCCGCCTCAGCAGCATCCGGGGAGCGTATCTGCTGGGACGAGACAGGGAAACCATTAGCCGCGCAGGTGAGGGGCCGACCGGGCGTGGAGAAATTTTGGCGTCCCAATAACAGTAGAAAACCCAGGTGTCGTCGTTATGAAAATTCCGTGTGGAATAATCAACGGCGGGAGAGTGTGCCAGTGTTAGGAGAAAGGAGTGCGCCCACAGGTAGTAAATCAGCTGTATACACGGCAGTAGGAAGTACATTCACTGTCAGTGAGAACAATTTAAGTAGTGTTCCGGAAATCGATTATAAAGTGGTAGCTGTAATACCCACAGCGGAACTGGAGATTGAGTTTAAGAATGATTCGCAAGTGTTGAGAGAAGATCAGATGTCGTCGGATAAAACGTCCGTCATCGAGCGAGGGGATGCAGAGAGGGATGAGGTCTGGTTAAGGCAGTTCGGTCGCTTATACGACGAACTAAGAGATTATAGGGGTCTGTATGGGAGAAGCGTTTATGGGGAGCGCGGGCAGGATTTGCCGCGTTTCGTCCCACAGGAAGATAGTATTTGTGAAGTGATAGGAAGTTCTGGCCCTAACCGGCAGATTTTACTAGAAATAGTTGATGTTAATAGGGAGCACGAGCAAGATTCGTCGTGTTTCGTCCCGCAGGAGTTGGCTGTTGAAGTAGTAACGGAAAGTTCTGGCCCTAACCGGCAGACTTTACCGAAAGTTACAGTGGTAGAAGTAGCCGACCCATCCGACGCAAAACTCCAGTTTAAACATTGCGAAAGTATTAAGGAGAAAGATTGCGAAAATTTTAGTGATAGCCGGACACGATTGGTAGAAAAGCACATAGATTACAGCGTATATGAGGTTAGAGCTGACATTATACGGTCGCACGATAGCAGTGTGGGTTGCGCAGATCCAGAGGAAGTAATTGCAGATAGTACTGGGCACATTCCTCCAGGTAGATTGGCGGATGATATCAATCTGGCCAAAGTGGAATCAACGAAGGTGACAATTAGTGAAATGATAGCAGGGCAACACTCACTAGTTGACGAGTTAGAGGAAAAGGTTTCGGTATTGGAGGCGAAGCTACAGACTAAGCCTCAGGACAAACGTGTTGAAATTAAGACTGTATGTGAACAGAGGCTGAAAAAGCCGCCAGATAAACCGGATTTAGGATCAAAGCCGGATGGTTTTTTCTGGAATGACCTGGATATAGACGAGGATTTACTGTGGGAAAATAAAGAAACAGTCGAGGACAAGTGTAGACAGATAGTAGTGTCTGCTAATATGCACGACCTACAACTAAACGCGTTGATTGACACCGGTGCAGAATTGAGTGCTGTATCTGGGAAAATATTTGAGTTACTGAAAGACAGACCTGGTATCGTAGTTATGCCAGTAACAGGAGTGAAAATTATCGGTGCTACTGGGAAGGCCAGTAAACCGGTCACAAAACAGATTTTTGTCAACTTCGAGATATGTGGGGCACGATTTGAGCAAGAGTTTGTCGTCGTGCCAGACTTAACTACGGAAGTAATTATCGGGTTAGATTGGCTATTAAAGTACCGTGCAGTGATTAATTGCGAAAGCAAAACTTTGACATGTACGTCACAAGATAAAACAATAGTAGTTAGCTTTGACGAGGCAGGAGACGGTGTGCATAGGCAATACCAGCCTATACACATTGTTAACTGGCCGAATGATATTGATGTAGGTATGAATTTGAACTACTGTAATGTGAGGAATCTCTGCATTGACTATAGTGTAGAAACTGCATTGGAAAGTATTGTAGACGGTGTGTCAAACGTAACACACGAACAAAGACGAGGCCTGTATGAAGTGATAATGAGGAATAAGAGTATGTTTTCAGACAAACCGGGACTTGTGGAAGGGTATAAAAGCAAGTTGCATGTAATTCCGCACGAACCATTCTTCGTGAGACCGTATGCTATACCGCTGTCAAAAAAGGAAGCAGTGCAACGGGAGATAGATAAGATGATCGAATGGGGAGTGATTGAAAGAAGTACGAGTCCATACAGTAACGGTTTGGTCATTGTAGCAAAACGGGATGGTAGTGTGCGTATTGTGATTGACGCACGCACGTTGAATAGGGTCGTTCAACGTGAAACAGACAGACCAGAGAGTATGGAGGAGATTTTGCAACGTTTTCATGACGTTAAGTTCATGACTAGCCTCGATCTGACGGCTAGTTACTGGCAAATAGAACTCGAAGAAGAATCTAGGCCATACACTGCCTTCTTGTTTGCGGGCAGGTGTTATCAGTATAGAGTACTGCCGTTTGGACTTAATATATCTGTGTCCGTATTCATCAGGGCCCTAGATAAAGTGCTAGGATCGGCTTTGAGTTCAAGGTTAACTGTATATGTTGACGACCTATTGTTGGCCAATGCCACTTGGCATGACCATTGTGACCTGTTAGATGAAGTTTTTAGAGCATTGCGCCGTGGCGGAATGACTCTAAAGCTAAAGAAATGCGAATTTGTAAAGCAGGAACTGAAATTTTTAGGGCATGTAATTACCACTGCTGGTATTACGAAGGACCCAGAGAAACTAGAGGCAATAAGGAATTGTCCTCCACCCAAGTCTAGGAAACAGTTAAAAAGTTTTCTAGGGCTCACAGGATTTTACCGTAAATTTTTAAAAGGACAAGTGTTTAATGATGAAAATTTGAATAACCTCTTACGCAAAAATGTTCCGTTTGTGTGGACTGACGGGTGTCAGGCCGCTTTCGAGAAATTAAAAGACGAGTTGTTAAGATCTAACATACTATTTCATCCTGATTTATCGCTACCCTTCCATCTGGGAACGGATTCGTCGAATTACGGGGTGGGGGTAGAACTGTTCCAAGAAGTTGGTAAAGGAGAGGATAAGGAACACCGGACGATAGCGTTCGCGAGTCGAACTTTATCAAAAAGTGAGCGAAACTACACGATTTCTGAGAAAGAGTGTCTCGCTATCGTGTGGGGATTCAAGAAGTTCAAGGGTTACCTATGGGACCGTAAGGTGATTATTCATACGGACCATAAGGCGCTCACTTATCTGAAGGATTGTAAACTCCTTCACGAAAGACTGACTAGGTAGTCGCTGTATTTACAGCAATTTAACTATGACATCTGTTGCGTAAAAGGGACCGACAATTGCGTTGCGGATGCGCTGTCGCGGTTGCCCGAGTCTAATCAAGATGTATTGAAAGAGGAGTCAGATGGAGTGGTCAAATTATACTATTTTAAAGAAGTTGAGGGACGCAAATTAATAGTGAACATCTGTAAGAATCTACGTCGTCATCAGAACGAGGATGGTTGTTTAAATATGGTGAAAACCCGATATGACGAAAGGAGTCCAGAAGGAGAGAAATTAAGGAAGTATTACAAGATATACGATCATATCTTGTACATACGTAAGGGTGAAGATAGTAATATTTGGCGGGTATGCTGGCCCACCAAATTCGTCACGGAAATAATAGACTACTACCATTTGGCGTATGGCCACTGTGGACCGAAGAAATGTACGGAAAAGCTGTATGAAGTAGTGCATTTTAACAACATGTTAAAACGCGTTACTGACAGAGTGAAAACTTGCGATTTATGTCAGAAGGTGAAGGTTACCAACTGTACGAGTCGTGGTTCTATGCAAAGTATAAGGCCTAACGACACCTTTGAATTACTGTGCGTGGACTTGTACGGACCTTTGCCCAAGTCATCGGGAAACTTTGCCTACATTTTAATAGTACTAGAAGCTTTTTCCACGTTCATCAAGCTATACCCGATTAGGAAAGCTACAGCCAAAGCGGTCTATAGCAAGCTTGTGAACGATTATTTTGTTCATATTGGTAAGCCCAAGGCGATTCTATCAGACAATGGGGCACAATTTACTTCTAAGTTGTGGAATGAAGGCATGGAAAGTAATGGGGTCGAGGTGATCCATATTTCAGCTTATTGTCCGGCTGGGAATCCCGCTGAGAGGTATATGCGCGAGCTAGGCCGACTTTGCCGTACCTATTGCCATCACAACCATAGGGCATGGGGCAAATATGTAGCAGTATTTGAGAGAATTATGAACACCTTGAGACATGAATCTACTGGATTTTCTCCAGAGGAAATCCTGTTGGATGACAGAAGTAAAAGTTTAGTGGAAGAGATAATCAAATTCCCTCCACGGATTGACATTAGTATTGGTGTGAAAAAAGATCGTTTGCGAGAAGTAATGAAGCTAACAGCTGATGCTCGCATACGTCGTCATGACGCTAAAGCGCGTTTTGCTAAGTTTGCAATCGGAGACTTAGTTCTTGTAAAAGCTCACGAGAAATCGAGCGAGATAGACAATGAAATCTCTAAATTTAAGTTTGTGTATAATGGACCATAGAAAGTCATTGGTATACCTCACACAAATGCTTATTGCTTAGAGTATCCAAGCTCTGGAAAACGATTAGGTATACGGAATATTGTAGACTTGAAATTGTACCAACCTAGGATTGATTAATACCACAGAATGGGTAATTTGTACAGTATGTAATATAGAGTGTAAGATTTAAGGATGTGCCATGTTGCGATGCTTTTGCCTGACCTAGAGGTCATTAAAGAACTTGTAATTAACAAGTAATTAATTTTTGACTAGACGTTTTAACCAATTGAAAAATCCAAGCTGCTAGTTTAAGTTTTCAGCTGAGTCACAGTAGATTAAGGAATGTAAATATGCTTTTGTAACTAGCTGTCAGATTTCATGAATGTGTGTTTTATTAGTCATTGCCAATGTACTTAGACGCTGTTTTAAGTTTCAGGCTAGTACATGCGTGTGATGATGGACAGTGTTGAGTTATCCACTGTGATAGTGTTTATGGACTCCTTGAGATTACTCGGGAGTGAGTTTTTCCGAAAGAATTCATGAAACGGACGTTCTGGAAACGCCGTTACAAGGGCGAGTGAGATCAAGCGTGCCGCACAGGCGGGCGCAACAATACTGGCCAGGCGGAGCCGCTGTCGACTCTTGAACCGCTGTCGGCTCTTGTGCCGCTGTCGGCTCTTGTGCCGCTGTCGGCATTCTTTGTACTTGCGAGTACGGAAGGCGGAGTTGTTTTTCTTCCCGGACAGCTGATGTGAAAGAATTCTGTTGTCAATATTTATGGTTTTTTCGATCTGATGTGTATTATTTTCTTGTTTAGCGTTAAGTGCACACTCATGACGAGAATATTAATTATGAAAAGTTTATATAAAATACGTATTCTATGAAATTAATTATTAATTTGCGTATTTTGATATACCTGTTTTCTATGACCATGTAATCTGATTAATTTTGTAAATAGTATTCCATTTCTTGATACTGCTAGGAATTTAGATTTTTAGAATAGCAAAACCATTTTCTATGTTTTCTATGAATTTTAATATGTTGTCAACCTGTTTTATTTTGATCAAGATGACAGAGTGGAATATGATTAGGAGTGTCTCCACTCAATTATTATCGTCTAAAAATTTTTTTACGATTAATTAGACGAATGCTAAATTTTGTTGATGTTTTGAGCATATGCATTTCCGCTGTTTCTTTTTTGGGACATTTTCTGAGTCTGTTTAGGTTACACGAACATCCTCAGACAATGTGGGGCACGTGTAACGCCGGAAATGCATATCCTCCTATTTCCATCTATTGTACTATAAATTTGTTTTCCTTATTTTTGTCACCTGAATATATAACATTTCTGTGTCTTCGAATATTGTAACTGTTTTACTATTTATATATATATATATATATATATATATATATATATATATATATATTTATGCATTTATGTCGATGTATAATTGGTTTGTTTCGTAAATATTATTTGTATTTTTACGCTGGGTCTTGCCTAGGGAAAACTGCTATCGAACGATTACATCGATAGGTCGTGTGAAGAATCAAAGTGTGTAGGATCTTTGGGAGTGTTAACTCTGCCGCGTGGAGCGCGGGCAGGGCAGTCGGGGTCTGGCTGGAGTAGCGAGTGGAGCAGGTGTGTTGTGTGACGCTCCCGCGAGTTGCCGCGCTTTCGGGGTTTGGCAGCATGTAATTGCGCTCGACTCGCGATGATAGTTTCTGACATGGTGTCGCGGACGGGAAGCATTAGCTGGCGCACATCAAGAGCCCGTTTCGCCTGGTGACCGTGTCGAGAAGAAGGCCCGCCAACATCCAGCTTCTGCAACAGCGACGGCCGACAATGAGTGACTGTCTCCACCTCCTCGATCGACGGCTTCAAACCTTCAATCAACCAACAAGGAAGACTAAAAGCACGTAAAGTTTCAGAACTGTATGGCAGACCTCAGCTTTTCTAATTGTTCCATTTGCCTCGCAAAATTACAGCAACTCAGCATGAACCTTTGTTGCTCATTGTCCTAATTGCATTACCAAGCAGGGTCCCTTCCTTTTCCGAAATGAAACCGAGTGTCGTTGAAATTCAGACGCCAGCATTAAAGTACTATCATTGCATTTCATTACTTTAGTTTCCAAGTGCAGTTAAAGCATAGCTGGCTACAATAGTTAGATTACACAAGCACAAATTAAGAGTGCGAGTTTTGTTAGCATATTTTAGCTTACCTGTGACTGCAGCTCAGCTTGGTACGTACTAAATTTTACTATTGTTAATTATTCAGAATCATTTAATTCAAGTTCAAAGTTAAATCTCTTGTTTCTAAATTGCGTAGAGTCAAGTTGCTTTTGAAATGACTGTTGAGGTAGTCCAAGGCTAACCGTATTCTGCTGGATTTCGATGTGCTTCAGAAAGAAAGCTCACTATTAACTTCAGTCACTAAATTAACTTTCGATTTTCCGGATTTATTAATTCTTTTGCTAAATTAAGTCAGAGTGTAGCGAAATTTATTACTTCTGACAAACTTTCAGTTTTCACACTACACGTGTCAACCTTCAGTTGCCACGCTTCTAGTGCTAATTATATGTGTAATAACCTTTCTTTTTCAGTTACTATAGTAATTGTCCTTAGGACAGGCGACCGTGATTTCCCCCAAATCTCAAATATCTAATTACCGCTAGTTAATTGTTGACGTAACGGCCGCACATTTACTTTCTTTATTAACTTTACCCCCTTTTCAAAATTAATTTCCACCAGTTTCATTTGCATTTTTCCTTTCATTTAGATGTAACCCTTTCCTCCCTCTTTACCGACAGATTAACTTCGGTGACGATTGCTTTTCCAAAATTCCCATTAGGTACACGCGGTTTAATTTTTCACTGTCATTAAGGTCGATAAGTGAGGGGGAGGTTACAAGTAGATCTACAGGTGCAGGTTAGTACGCCCTTTCGGATTTTTGAGAAAGGTCAGTTGATTACCGTAGGCGACATGGAAACATCATATCGACATTTCGCGCAGACGGTTGGATTTAGTGAAATGCTTGCAGAATGACAGATGAGGAAATGGACGCAGGGCAATAGTGTGGCAATAAGAAAAGAAGTGGGTTCGTCCAGAAGGAATGTACTGCGAGAAGGTCATACAGTTGTTTGCTTGGCTCTGACCAACAGACGGGTGACAACAGCTCCATTCTGGGAAGAAGATAAAGGCAGAAACTCAATAGGAAACGGCGAGAGTAGATCACCGGAAGGTTCACATCACACCACAGGCAGCAGATACTTGAATGGTGTAGAACCAGAGTCGACTGTGACAATGGGTGGGATTCTGTGATGTTTCTCGATGAGTCTTGTTTCTGTTTGTGGTGGTTCTTTCAATGACACAATGTCTTTAGACGACTTGGTGAAAATCTCCAGAAAGCATCGGTTTTCGAGACCCATTCCTCTCCGACTATTGTAATCACAGTGTGTGGAGCTATTGGATATGACAACTGCAGCCGGCCGTTGTGGCCGAGCGGTTCTAGGCGCTTCAGTCCGGAACCGCGCTGCTGCTACGGTGGCAGGTTCGAGTCCGGCCTCGTGCATGAATGTATGTGCTGTCCTTAGGTTAGTTAGTTTTAAGTAGTTATAAGTCTAGGGTGCTGATGACCACAGATGTTAAGTCCCACAATGCTCAGAGCCATTTGAACCATTTTGACAACAGCAATGATTTATGTAACTTTTCTCAGAGAAATGATTGCAGCACTATCGGATGAGGAGCCCCTAAGGATTCGTCAGTATAATGTGGATGCAGAAAGACGGAGGTTGAGCTCATTTTGATGCCAATGTACGGCGGCACCACCTGGATAGCATTTGGTTGGTTGGTTTGTGGGGGTTGAAGGGACCAGACTACAAAGGCCATCGGTCCCTGATAGCACTCGCCCTGTCTGATTGACTGGTAGTGGAGGATCTGCTCTATGGCCACCAAGGTATGCTACTGCTGTAATATCTGAGGACAAGCTTATCACATGTGAAAGGACTGCGACAGATGAAACATTGTACGCATAGCCTTACTTATTTCACATTTTGTTCCAGTCTCTACATCGTCGAAGTGCACCCTGCAGAGAAGTTCTACGTCGCTATATTACCGAGAGTCCGCAGCTCGTGGTCTCGCGGTGGCGTCTCGCTTCCCAAGCAAGGGGTCCCGTGTTCGATTCCCAGCGGGGTCAGGGAATTTCACCTGCCCCGAGATGACTGGGTGTGTTCATCACAATCATTCATCCCCATTACGGTCTTAGGAAGGCAACGGGAAACAACCTTCATTAGGACCTTGCCTAGTTCGGCAGCGCGGGTCTCCCGCATCGTTCCCCTACGCTCTGTCAAGAAGAATGGTAATTCATTTCCATTTGCACGTTACCGAGCGAGGTGGCGCAGTGGTTAGCACACTGAACTCACATTCGGGAGGACGACGGTTCAAACCCGCCTCCAGCCATCCTGATGTATGTTTTCCGTGATTGCTCTAACACTGCTTCAGGAAAATTCCGGGGTTGTTCTTTTGAAAGGTTACTGTCGATTTCGTTTCCCGTCTTTCCTAACTCGAGCTTGTACTCCGTGTCTAATGACCTCGTTGCTGACTGGACATTAAACATCAATCTCCTCCTTCTCCGTCAATATGTTGAGACGCATTTATTTTATACGTCAAGGTGTTGTGTTCTTGTATTTCTTTACGAAATGTGGAACGCCGATCCATCGCCACTAATTCTGACAGCCTGTGGCGCCCACACCATGAATTTCCAGACGCTGATCCACTCTTGAAATAGCGATAAATTTAGGATCCTGCTCAGGATACATTATCTGACCAAAAGTGTCTGGACGCCTTTTATTGGATATTAATATAGGACGTAACCACTTTTCGCCTCTGGTGGTTTGTACTTTGCTGGGTACACTTTCAGTCATGTGTCTGAGTGTGTGTGGAGGCATGGCAGGCTATTCTCCCTCTACAGCAGAAACCAGAGGCGGTAATGATGTTGGGCGAAGGGGTCTGGTTCAAAAGTAGACGTTCTAACTTACCCCAAAAGGTGTTCCACTGGTTTCAGATGGGGATATGCGCAGGGAAGTCCACTTCAGGAATATTATTGTCCACAAACCATTGCCTCACAGTTGATGCTTTATGAGAGGGTGCGTTGTCATGATGATATTGTGATTGTTTCCGAACTGTTTCTATGTTGTTCTCAGTACAAAATGCTGTAGATGCTGTAATATACTTCGGCATTTAGCGATTTCATCGACGCACTAATGACAAGAAACACCCTCATACCCTAGTGCCACTTCCTCCGATTCTCACTGTTCGCGCTGCACGTGATGGCAGCAAACGTTCTCCAGGCATTCACAAACCCAAACACCTGCATTGGATTGCACTGCACATAACCTGATCCATCACTAGTTTCCAGTCATCCACTGTGCTGTGGCGTCGCCCTTTACACCACTTCATGGGTCACATAGCCGGCCGGTGTGCCCGATCGGTTCTAGGCGCTTCAGTCTGGAACCGCGTGACCGCTACGGTCGCAGGTTCGAATCCTGCCTCGGGCATGGATGTGTGTGATGTCCTTACGTTAGTAGGGTTTAAGTAGTTCTAAGTTCTAGGGGACTGATGACCTCAGATGTAAAGTCCCATAGTGCTCAGAGCCATTTGAACCATGTGTCACATAGCACTGACAGCAGAAATGTGTGGCTTATAAGCAGCTGCTCGACCACTGCATTCCAATCTGTTTGAATCCCTGAGCACAATCATTGTGCTAGCTGGCCTGACTGTAGCGCTTTGGAGCTCCCGAATCATTCCTACCGCTGATTTCAAGCAATTTTTTACAGCCACCTCCCATGCAATTCTCGACGGTGCCAGACCGTCAGTACATGAGGTTGCCTGGTCATTGTTTAGTTGCCGTTGTTCTTTCGCGTTTCAGTTCCACTGTCACATCACCAACAGAGGACATGGGCAGCTCTAGAGGGGTTGTAATGTCCCTGATGGGTCTGTTACTCAGGAGGCATGGTATGATTAGTCCACTTTCGATATCAGTGAACTCTGCTGACAGACTCATTCTCCTGTTACTGCTTCTCTACGGATAACACAATACTTCCCGCCTCCTTTTACACTGACGGGTCCGCCTCCAACGACATCTAGTGGTTAATTCCTTGTTACATAGGAGCGTCCTGCTTCTTTCGATCAGATAGTATACTAAGCGTTCCGCAGGTGCAGTCCATGCTTCCAGTTCACGCAGGATGGCAGTGGGTTGCATAACTAGTCAGGTTATCAAACACAGTCTGACACACTGTCACAGTCAAACACATTGACGATACGATTCCCAAACGTCGAATTTCTATAGCAGTGACGCCACCCAATTGACTAGTTTTCCGTCCCGTAAAAGCCTTTGTCGTCTGTATTTGATGAACCCTGCGAAAGTTACAGAAAGGGCGGAGAGACAGTGCACCCAAAGCAGAGTTACTAAACACAGCCTTCCGAAATTCCTTCACCAAAGAAGCGAAGTAAACACTCCAGAATTCGAATCGAGAACAGCTGTCAACATAAGTAACTTAGAACTAGATATCCTCGGAGTAGTGAAGCAACTTAAATCAGTTATTAAAAGCAAGTCTTCCGGTCCAGACTGAATACCAGTTAGATTCGTTTCAGAGTATGCTGACATAATAGCTCCATACTTAACAATCATATACAACCGCTCGCTCGATCAAAGATCTGTACCCAAAGACTGGAAAGTTCCACAGGTCACAACAATGTTCAAGAAAGGCAGTAGAAATAATCCATTAAATTAGAGACCCATATCATTAGCGTCGGTGCAGCAGGATTTTGAACATATATTATGTTCGAACATTAAGAATTACCTCGATCATAACCGCCGTTTAACACACAGTCAACATGGCTTTAGGAAACATCGTTCTTGTGAAACACAATTGGCTGTTGACACAGACGTAGTGTTGAGTGCTACTGACAAGGGATTTCAAGTTGATTCCCTATTTCTTGATTTCCAGAAGGCTTTTGCCACTGTACCATACAAGGGGCTTGTAGTGAAATTGCGTACTTATGGAGTATTGTCTCAGTTATGTGACTACATTCCTGATTTCCAGTCACTAAGGTCACAGTTGGTAGTAACTGACAGAAAGTCATCGAGTAAAACAGAAGTGATTTCTGGCGTTCCGTAAGGTAGTATAAGTCCTTTGCCGTTCCTCATCTAAAAAACGATTTAGGAGACAATCTGAGCAGCCGTCTTAGCTTGTTTGCATATGATGCTGCCGTTTAGTAAAATCATCAAAACAAATACAAAACGAGTTTGAAAATATGTCTGTATGGTGCAAAAATTGGCAATTGACCCTAAATAACGAAAAGTGTGAGGTTATCCACGGGAGTGCTAAAAGAAATCCGTTCACCTTCGGTTCAAAATGGTTCAAATGGCTCTGAGCACTATGGTACTTAACATCTGAGGTCATCAGTCCCCTAAACTTAGAACTACTTAAATCTAAATAACCTAAGGATATCACACACATCCATGCCCAAGCATGCAGCAGCAGCGCGGTTCCGGACTGAAGCGCCTAGAGCCGCTCGGCCACAGCGGCCGGCGTTAAGCTTCGATTACACGATAAATCAGTCAAATATAAAAGCATTAAATTCAACTACATACCTAGGAATTACAATTATGAACAATTTAAATTGGAAAGTACACTTAAAAAATGTTGTGGGGAAGGTGAAGCGAAGAATGCGTTTTATTGGCAGAACACTCAGAAAATGTGACAGATTTACTAAAGAAACTGCCTACACTACGCTTGTCCATCCTCTTTTGGAGTACTGCTGCGCGGTCTGGGATCCTTACAGATCGGATTAGCGGCGTACATCGAGGAAGTTCAACGAAGAGCGGCACGTTTTGTATTATCACGAAATAGGGGAGAGAGTGTCACAGATATGATACAGGATTTGGGATGGACACCATTAAAAATGGCGTTTTTTCTTGCGGCGGAATCTTCTCACGAAATTTCAAACACAACTTTCTCCTCCGAATGCGAAAATGTTTTCTAGACGCCGGCCTACACGTGGAGAAACCATCATCACAATAAAATAAGGGAAATGAAAGCTCACACTGGAAGATATAGGCGTTTGTTTTTTTCCGCAGGCTGTTCGAGACTGGATTAATAGAGAATTATTGTGAAGGTTGTTCCATGAAAACTCTGCCAGGCACTGGAGTGTGATTTGTAGAGCATCCATGCAGATGTAGATGGAGATGTAAATGATGATGAAGTCTGTCAAATGTTCCTGTCGAAACTCACTGTTCAAAAGTGAGATTATAGGTTGACCAATTTTAAGATGCGACAAGACGCTGCAGATACGTGCAGGGTGCGGCGCTATCCCTGAGCAGTCTGTATCTGTACATACTGGCGCAATTTGAGCATGGTAACAGTTCGGTAGGTAACCGATTGTAAACGTCAGATGAGAATCGGTGCAGGATGCGTGGGTCGTAGCGTATTAGAGAGTACTGAACAATACGTGTTTTGCTGTATCAGCATTGCCCCTGATGTTTCTTCAGTGCAGCAGCGTGCAAGCGTAAACGGACGCGTAGAATGACAAAAGGTAGTTGACGAACGGACGTCACGTCGCCTCCGCAAATACATAAGGGGCGGTTAATGGTTTGCCGTGAGTCGCACTGCCGCCTACTTGAATGTTATTTCAGGAACCCATTTCCTCGCCCACTGTACGAAGCAAACCGCAACGCGTAGACTTCAGCAGTGGTTCCTGACCCAAGTAATGGTGTCTTCCCGTCACTTTTGACTGCTTACAAGGAAATGTCGCGAACTTGACCTCGTATTTGTTGTGTCGACAAGTGGTGCCGACACAGTGTTTTGAGGGGGCCGAAATGCACGCTATAAGCGCACGAAGGATGGCGTGAAGTCTGAAACAGGAGACGTAATGAATGCTATAAAGAAAAGTACGTAGCTGCGGAAATACTTAACTTTAATCCATCCTTGTGGTACATTGCTCTTGACGATACAAGTGAGACTCTTAATATACATGCAATGTTACAAATGGCGCCTTGCTAGGTCGTAGCAATTAACTTAGCGGAAGGCTATTCTATCTGCTCTGCAAATGAGCGAGGCTTCGTCAGTGTAGTCGCTAGCAATGTCGTCGTACAACTGGGGCGAGTGCTAGTACGTCTCTCGAGACCTGCCGTGTGGTGGCGCTCGGTCTGCGATCCTGACAGTGGCGACACGCGGGTCCGACATGTACTAACGGACCGCGGCCGATTTAAGCTACCACCTAGCAAGTGTGGTGTCTGGCGGTGACACCACAGTATTTAAAGGAGAAGAAAGCGCAGTTGCAAGGTTCCAGCGACAGGAGTCTACCTCACGCGAAAATTTGGGCCATAATTGTGATAGCACATAGTTAGGGCCTTGCGAAAGTACATCTTTTAAACTTTGGTGCGCACACGTTGTTTGCCATTCGCTCCGCCCCACTGCAGCCAACCAATGCCCGAGCGCCAGGCACTGTACAGCGCGTGAGTAAGTGGCTTGTGAATTACTGTTTTGACACTTGCAAGATGCTTTCTTCACCGTGTCAAAGTTCGCGGTGTCTAACTTGTAGATCCAGAGATCTCTTTAGTTTTAAAATGTTTATGCTGCTGTTCACAGAGGCAATGTAAATCAATGAAACGAATGAGTTATCGTTAAATAAGTAGCGTACAGCTATTCAGTTATTAACATCACTATTGTGCGTTAATTCTTTCGGTTATGAAAGCTGCAACCATCAAAATATAATGCGCGATCAAAATGTTTCCGTTTGAGGACGTTGCTGGAGCAATTGTGCAAACCAGCGCAACTCCTTTTGCGGGTTTATAAGCACCGACATATAGACAAGGAGTTAATATGGTTGTTGTCAGCAACAACTGTCCAAAGATCGCACATGCCCGTGGGAAAAAAAAACTTCACGATACCAGTTGACAGTGCTGCATTGGTTTCTAACACGAGGGTTACTCGATATATGCAGGCCTGAGGATGGCATAATGTAATGCCGAAAATGGTTGCCTAACAAATAAAACCAAAATATCGGCTGTTGGTATTTTATTATTGGAAATTGACAAGCCGAAGTCAGGACATAGGATGGAGTTATATTTATCGAACAGCTGTGAGTAGTCATATTGGGTATTAATAACAGCTTCAGCAGTGTTTAGGCCTTTATTATTATATCACCACCGGTTTCGTGGCAATAAAAGCCACATCTTCTGGTGAAGAAATTAGCAAAATATTAGAGCCATAAAGCTCGGAACCTTTTTACACAACATTAGTTGTCTGTCAGAACAAAACACAGCTAAAAGGCGGTATGTTATACAATAAAATATCCGGATTGCAATGTAGTGGATGGAACTTCGCCGATCTATACGGAACCGCGAACAGGGGATATTCCGAAAGTACATTCTGTTAAACAGCGTGGTCTGGAAAAGCGTTCGTTGAAATATTCATTCCATGGATCTAAAACACATTGACTGTAATATTTGGCATAATGCCTCAACAATGGTCATGCCTAATCTCCAAGGAACACGAAAGGCAGTCCAATTGATGTATTTAATGGTGGACAGTCCTGCAGTATATTCAGCTACAGTCTTGCATGAAACGAGATACACTAGAAAAATAAAATTTACCACCTTCCTTTTTCTTCTTATTTCCTCTAACATCGATTATAATGAATTTCCTCTCAGGATCTACAACTGCTTGTACTACAATGGAATTCAAAGTTTTGTAGATATAAAACATTGTACTAGAATTTTCTGGGTGGTGCAGCTGAAAAGTTCTCTGTGATGTATAAGTCATTTACAGTATTTAAAAAACGACACTCGCATGTTGAGCGCCTTGACGCAATCCCACATTACTCTGGTAGTTGAATCCACAATACTTACAATGCTGAATCCAATTGTGGATGTCAGAGCCTTGTCTCGAAAGCTACTTCTGGTTCCAAGGAATCTGTAACAAATTCCGTTTCAGCAATTATCGACAGCTCCTAAAAATAACGTTATTACACTGTAAAAATCTGTAGTAGCTTGAATATGTGGCGAATGTGTATACTGAGGCGTTCAAATGGTTCAAATGGCTCTGAGCACTATGGGACTTAACATCTGTGGCCATCAGTCCCCTAGAACTTAGAACTACTTAAACCTAACTAACCTTAGGACATCACACACATCCATGCCCGAGGCAGGATTCGAACCTGCGACCGTAGCAGTAGCGCGGTTCCGGACTGAGCGCTTAGAACCGCTCGGCCACCCCGCGGCCGGCTATTTATCATATGGTAAAATAGTCTCCTCTTTCCATAGCATCATTTGCCAAATTCTTGTTTCGATATTTGAAACCGTTTATGATACAGGAGGAATGTAACAAATATTTTATACCGACTTTTTTGCTGTGCGCGAGTTCCGGACGAAGCGCTTCACAGACAATCAGTTTCATCGAGATAGTTGATAGACAGAGCTAGCCTTTTAAATTTAAAGAATAATTGAGTATGTTAGCCGCATTTCATACGCAGAAACATGTGAAATAACATGCACCCAACGCAAATTCATAGGGATCCTACTTTTTCAATGCGAACTTTTCGAAATTGTTGCAGTAGTTTACTTAATTTTGGAATATCACAATAACTATGGCCATTAAGAGAATGATAGGGAGTTCATCATGAAGCTGATAAGTATACCAATGAGATGCATGAGAATCAAATTTTGTCATAGCGTAATTACTTTAAAAACGTTTGAGAAAGATCGCAGATCCGATGCCTTGCGCGTTCGCAATACGTGGAGGGAAGAGAGGTTTCAGGTTGCCGCGTCACACCCTGCATCACAGTAGTGGGTGTCTCCGTAAGAGCGTTCGAAAACATAACAGGACATAAAAAGGATGCTCCACTGAATAGTTTGAGGGAGGGAGCCCGGGGTCGGAGAAGCCAGCTTGAGGAGGTAATAGAAATAAAATCACATTACTGTGTGCGTTTTCTATTTACATTGGTTAACTGCAAATATCATCACTGACACAATGAATGTACCAAATATACTACGTCTTACAAAATGTGCTGGAACTGACGGCCATCAATCTCAGTGCAAGCATGACATTGGCGAACAAGATTCTGGCGAACCGTGTGTTTCGAGTTACGTCACAGGCAGCTGCAACTCTGGCAGCTAATTCCATCTCCGTATCCACTGGGGTCTCATACACAAGTGGCTTTAGGACTCCGGTGAGCTGACTTCGCAGGCCGTGGAATAGCACCTCCCCTTCCCATCCAGCGACCAGGAAATTCATCACTGAGATGGTTGCGGACATCCACACAGAACTGAGGCGGTGCACCGTCATGTTGTATCCACATCCTCCCACGAGCAGCCAGGGGTACGTTTTCCAACAATTCAGGTAGAACTCTTAGCACGAACCACAAGTACACGTGGTTAATCAGACCGCTAGGTAGAAGATCTGGCTTGTTGAGACCGTCACCTACAAAGCCGGCCCAAATATTCACAGGAAAACGTACTTGATGGTGTGACTTTACTACAGCGTGAGGGTTTTTCTCATCCCACACATGGCTGTTCCTGCTGTTCGAAATACCATCACGATCAAATGAGGCCTCGTCAGTAAACAGCACGATTTGGAGGAAATCTGGTCGATCAATCCACTGTCGGAGGAACCACTCACACCATGGGACGCTTGTTGCAGCGTCAGTTACAAGCATTGCATGGACTCGTTGTGGATGGTATGGGTGTAATTGTTGTTCGTGGAGTACTCGCCACACGCTAGTATGTGCAGCGCCCATTTCACGTGCAGTACGAGGCGTACTTGTAGCGGAGTCCGCTCCAACACGTTCCAACATCTCCTCTTCAAAATCGGGTGTGCCAGTAGTCCTCATGTTACTAGCTCCCTCGTTTCTTCTTTACAATGAACCAGTCTCCTGCATTCGTCGATTCGTCGATCGAGAGAAATAAACACTCGTCGTGACGGATACTGCCTGTTAGAAAGTTGTTCCCTGTATAGCCTTTCAACAAGCGAGAGCATTGCAACGTACTTCCCTATAATGTCAGTGAGTTCTAGGTCACCCTGATTTAGGTTTTCCGTGATTTCCCTAAATCGTTTCAGGCAAATGCCGGGATGGTTTCTTTGAAAGGGCACTGCCGGTTTGCTTCCCCATCCTTCCCTAATCCGAGCTTGTGCTCCGTCTCTAATGACCTCGTTGTCGACGGGACGTTAAACACTAATATTCTACTCCTCCTCAGTGAGTTCTGCGAAACTGTACCGGTACTGCTCCATCGTAATGTGCTTTTCGTCCCTGAACTGCGCTGAGTTACGAATGGGTCTGGCGTTGATTCATAGCACTTTCTATCATGGGACAGTGGACATACGATACAACAGAGACACCTTATGGACAAGTAAAGAAAGTATAACTTGGATCTTGACTTTCCAGGTATCAGGCTCGTCCTCCTTGTTTCCTTGCGGGAAATAAAGAATGTACATGTAAATAAACAGCACAGTACTTTTAAACTTGTACAAACGTTAGTTGTAAATAAAGTGGGAAACAGTAATTCCGGACAAAGCGGTGGCAAGTTTACTTCCTTATCTCATTAAGTTGACTTCTCCGACCCCAGGTTCCCTGCATCAAATTGTTCGATGGAGCATTCTCCATGTACTCTTAAAGTTTTGCTCGCTCTTACGGAAATACGCTGTATACACCCGTGCTTGAAGCGTCACTGCGGCAGCTGCCCGACGCGGAACTCTTCTCTGCGCTGTTGTGCCGCTCCTCTGTAATCCGCGACTAACGACATCACGACGAAATACTGTTCAGCTTGCTTCAGTGTCGAGACGTTGTAGCCTTCCATCGCAATCTGCCATTTTCTGTGTCGAGACGTTCTAGCCTTCCATCGCAATCTGCCATTTTCTTATAGCATCACAAGTGCCAGCATGACAAAACAGAATATTTCAACGCTATCATCGTCATGCCAGATGGAGGATCTCTCTCCTTGTACTCGCATTTTCTGACATCTCAACTTGTAGGCAGGAATGTACGGCCCTCGTCAAATAGAATGTACAAAAAATTCTAAGTTCCGGCCTCTGCCACTTGTAGGCAGTGCACATTTCTGTGAGCCTATGTTGGCAGAACTCTCAGATTTTCAGACATTACTAAGACGGTTGCTGTAGCTGCCTTAGAGAGCATCACCTCCACTGCAGCTCACTAACATCTCGAGAGAATTTCACGATTTTCAAAATCTGTGATAGATTAGACTTGAACGTTTCACTGTTATTAGATGCGTGGATACTTATTTTTTGTGAAGAGGCCGGCCTCGGTGGTCTCGCGGTTCTAGGCGCGCAGTCCGGAACAGTGCGACTGCTACGGTCGCAGGTTCGAATCCTGCCTCGGGCATGGATGTGTGTGATGTCCTTAGGTTAGTTAGGTTTAAGTAGTTCTAAGTTCTAGGGGACTGATAACCACAGCAGTTGAGTCCCATAGTGCTCAGAGCCATTTGAAACATTTTCTTGTGAACAGGTTTACCATCCGAGCGACCAAGCACTATTTATTCAGAAGGGAAGTAGAATTTCACTTCTCTGGCCGCTGTCAAACTTTTCATTACTAGTCCGTGTAGCGTAATTTACAAGTTGCATATAGTGCGAATGTATCCCAGATACAGTAATTTCTTTTTAACTAACATTACGTTGCCAAAAATTACATCTTCTCGGGGCCTTGCCGTAATGTCCATCACAGCACTCCTCTATTTTGCATATTAACCATTGTAACGCTGCACATTCGTCTTTCTGTGCTCTTTGTTGAACATAAGAGGTGCGGCTAGAAAAAAAACGGGACTGATGCTGGAAAAAACATTTATTTACAATTATTTACAATTTCATGTTATCTCCTTCAATGTACTCTCCTCCTCGGTCTCTACACCGCTCCATACGAATTTTCCACTGTTCATAGCAATGCTGCAGATCATTTTCGGTAAGTCCATACATTACTTGCGTCGCTTTTTCTTTTACTGCTTCAACAGTCTCAAATCTAGTTCCTTTCAAAGCTGACTTGACTTTAGGGAAAAGAAAAAAGTCACAGGGGGCCAAATCAGGTGAGTAGGGTGGATGATCTAAGATGGGAATGTTGTGTTTTGCCAAAAACGTCTTCACTGACAACGCACTGTGAGCTGGGGCATTGTCTTGGTGAAGGATCCATGACTTTTTTCTCCACAAATCGTTCCGTTTTCTCCGTACTCGCTCACGTAGGGTAGCCAGGACGCTAATGTAGTAATGCTGATTCACTGTTTGTCCCTCTGGTACCCAATCAATGTGCACAATCCCTTTGATGTCAAAAAAAAAAAAAAAAAAAAAAAAACAATCATGATTGCCTTGAATTTCGATTTTGACATTCGTGCTTTTTTTTTTGTCGTGGAGAACCAGGAGTTTTCCAATTCATCGATTGGCGTTTAGTTTCGGGATCGTAAGTAAAAAACCACGATTCATCGCAAGTAATAACATTTTGTAAGAAGGTGGGATCACTTTCAATGTTTTCCAGGATCTCAGAACAAATCATTCTTCGGCGTTCCTTCTGTTCAATTGTGAGACACTTTGGAACCATTTTTGAACACACTTTGTTCATGTTGAAACTTTCATGAAGAATCTGCCTAACACTTTCCTTGTCAACTCCTGTTAACTCAGACACTGCTCTGATTGTTAAACGGCGATCTTGTCGAACAAGTTTACCGATTTTTTCAATGTTTGCATCAGTTTTTGCTGACGATGGTCTGCCAGTGCGAGTGTCATCACTGGTGTCTTCGCGGCCATCTTTAAATCGTTTAAACCACTCAAACACTTGTGTTCGCGATAAACAATCATCGCTGTACACTTGTTGTAACATTACAAACGTTTCACTTGCAGATTTTCCTAGTTTGAAACAAAATTTGATGTTAACACGCTGTTCTTTCTGTACACTCAACATTTTCCGACGCACAGACAAAACGTCAACTACTTAAAACAGACGCCACGGGCAGACTGAGTGCAGGAGGCAGATGAAACTCGAGCAGTAGGCGGAGCGAGAGTCACGTGACAGGCCACGCGACTTTCAGCCTTATTGCATTCGTTTTATTGTTTCACCAGTACTAGTCCGGTTTTTTTCTAGCCACACCTCGTATTATGCTCTCTCGGCTCCTTAATTGTGAATAAGTGGAAAGCAGGAAAAGCTGGAAGACTTCTGGACACAAGTGTTATGTCTCCGCAATACTGTGTGTTGCATAGTAAAAGATGTAACAGTAGGTAAAAAATATCATGTTGGCTAAAGTTCTACTAGTTCAGTTATAACGTGAAACCTGAGTTTCTCCTGACGTATACAATTTCCAAACAACTTACTGGTATTGAGCCAGGTAATATTTTCAGCGACCGCCGATATCTCTGACCATGGTCATCTTTGATGGCACTAGTGTTCAGTGTTTGTTATCTTTCCTGCATCAGTCTAACAACCGAGGTTTTAAATCTGCCTGTACATCGCCTGCCGGTTGCAGTTTGCCTTGAAAATGGCGGGGTGTACTCTCGCCGAAATATCGGTGGTTGCTGAAAATGTTACCTGGCTGAATAACCATAAGTCGTTTGACAAAAGATATACTGTTGCATTTCTGAACTTGTATTATCAAAAATAAAACGTAGTGCCTTACTATTAATTCCGCTTGTTACAACCTTGTCATTGGCACCTTGAACCAGTCATTTCTCTAGTACGGCACCTAGAACGTTCTTAATAAATTATTTGCTTTCTAATCTGAGGCATTACGTTTTGCTGTTACGAAGTGAGCAATATAATTCTGTGGTGTCAGAATACTTTCTCGGTTTTTTGATACAAATAAACTACGTACAAAAAGAGAAAAATTGTTTTTTGATTCCCTTGACAACTGTGAGATTTTCCCATTAGAACGTGTGACATTTGGACTTTTCACTTACAACAGAAAGCTGTAACTTACAGCACATTCCAGAATATGATAGACGAAGGTCTATTAAATGTGGTTATGAGTGGCGTCTACTTTCCTAGTTTATGTAGAACATAAATTACTAGTCTGATTTCATTAGACGAAAACTCAGGTCAGGCACAAGCCTCCCATCGCATCTCCGGCCAACTGAATGGACTGAAATCGTTTACAATCCCCTCAATTAATATAAAGGGACCCCAAGCATCACTCCTCCACCCGACTGTGCCCTTCGCCGAAGGATTTTGGAACATACACTATGTGATCAAAAGTATCCGGACACCAGACTGAAAATGATTTACAAGTTCGTGACGCCTTCCATCGGTAATGATGGCATTCAATATGGTGTTGGCCCACCCTTAGCCTTGATGACATCTTCCACTCTCGCAGGCATACGTTGAATCAGGTGCTGGATGGTGCCGCACGGGCTAACCGCGCGGTCTAGGGCGTCTTGTCACGGTCCGCGTGGCACTCCCCGTCGGAGGTTAGAGTCCTTCTCGGGCATGGGTGTGTGTGTTGTCCATAGCGTAGGTTAGTTTAAGTTGGATTAAGTAATGTGTAAGCTTAGGGACCGATGACCTAAGCAGTTTGGTCCCTTAAGATCTTACCACAAATTAATTAATGTGCTGAAAGGTTTCTTGGGGAATGACAGCCTATTCTCCACGGAGTGATGCACTCAAGAGAGGTGTCGATGTCGGTCGGTGAGGCCTGGCACTAAGTTGGTGTTACAAAACATCCCAGAGGTGTTCTGTAGGACTCAGGTCAGGGCTCTGGGCAGGCTACTCCATACAGGGATGTTATTGTCGTGTAACCACTCCACTACAAATGGTTCAAATGGTTCTGAGCACTATGGGACTTAACATCTGTGGTCATCAGTCCCCTAGAACTTAGAACTACTTAAACCTAACCAACCTAAGGACATCACACACATCCATGCCCGAGGCAGGATTCGAACCTGCGACCGTAGCAGTCGCGCGGTTCCGGACTGTGCGCCTAGAACCGCTAGACCACCGCGGCCGACCACTCCACTACAGACCGTGAATTATGAACAGGTATTACTATGTAGAAAGATACAGTCGTCACCCCCCCCCCCCCCCCCACAACAGTGGGAAGCAAGAAGGTGCTTAAAACATTAATCAAGGCCTGTGCTGTGATAGTGCCACGCAAAACTACAAGGGGTGCAAGCCCCTCCATGAAAAACACGACCATACCGTAACACCACCGCCTCCGAATTTTACTGTTGGCACTACACACGCTGTCAAATGACGTTTGTCCGCAGCTCGTGGTCGTGCTGTAGCGTTCTCGCTTCCTACGCCCGGGTTCCCGGGTTCGATTCCCGGCGGGGTCAGGGATTTTCTCTGCCTCGTGCTGACTGGGTGTTGTGTGATGTCCTTAGGTTAGGTTTAAGTACACTCCTGGAAATTGAAATAAGAACACCGTGAATTCATTGTCCCAGGAAGGGGAAACTTTATTGACACATTCCTGGGGTCAGATACATCACATGATCACACTGACAGAACCACAGGCACATAGACACAGGCAACAGAGCATGCACAATGTCGGCACTAGTACAGTGTATATCCACCTTCCGCAGCAATGCAGGCTGCAATTCTCCCATGGAGACGATCGTAGAGATGCTGGATGTAGTCCTGTGGAACGGCTTGCCATGCCATTTCCACCTGGCGCCTCAGTTGGACCAGCGTTCGTGCTGGACGTGCAGACCGCGTGAGACGACGCTTCATCCAGTCCCAAACATGCTCAATGGGGGACAGATCCGGAGATCTTGCTGGCCAGGGTAGTTGACTTACACCTTCTAGAGCACGTTGGGTGGCACGGGATACATGCGGACGTGCATTGTCCTGTTGGAACAGCAAGTTCCCTTGCCGGTCTAGGAATGGTAGAACGATGGGTTCGATGACGGTTTGGATGTACCGTGCACTATTCAGTGTCCCCTCGACGATCACCAGTGGTGTACGGCCAGTGTAGGAGATCGCTCCCCACACCATGATGCCGGGTGTTTGCCCTGTGTGCCTCGGTCGTATGCCGTCCTGATTGTGGCGCTCACCTGCTCGGCGCCAAACACGCATACGACCATCATTGGCACCAAGGCAGAAGCGACTCTCATCGCTGAAGACGACACGTCTCCATTCGTCCCTCCATTCACGCCTGTCGCGACACCACTGGAGGCGGGCTGCACGATGTTGGGGCGTGAGCGGAAGACGGCCTAACGGTGTGCGGGACCGTAGCCCAGCTTCATGGAGACGGTTGCGAATGGTCCTCGCCGATACCCCCGGAGCAACAGTGTCCCTAATTTGCTGGGAAGTGGCGGTGCGGTCCCCTACGGCACTGCATAGGATCCTACGGTCTTGGCGTGCATCCGTGCGTCGCTGCGGTCCGGTCCCAGGTCGACGGGCACGTGCACCTTCCGCCGACCACTGGCGACAACATCGATGTACTGTGGAGACCTCACGCCCCACGTGTTGAGCAATTCGGAGGTACGTCCACCCGGCCTCCCGCATGCCCACTATACGCCCTCGCTCAAAGTCCGTCAACTGCACATACGGTTCACGTCCACGCTGTCGCGGCATGCTACCAGTGTTAAAGACTGCGATGGAGCTCCGTATGCCACGGCAAACTGGCTGACACTGACGGCGGCGGTGCACAAATGCTGCGCAGCTAGCGCCATTCGACGGCCAACACCGCGGTTCCTGGTGTGTCCGCTGTGCCGTGCGTGTGATCATTGCTTGTACAGCCCTCTCGCAGTGTCCGGAGCAAGTATGGTGGTTCTGACACACCGGTGTCAGTGTGTTCTTTTTTCCATTTCCAGGAGTGTAGTTCTAAGTTCAAGGGGACTGATGACCATAGATGTTTAGTCAGTGCTCAGAGCCAAATGACGTTTACCGGACTTTACCCACACCATACAGTCGGATCATCACATTGTGTACCGTGATTCGTCACTCCACACAACGTTTTTCCACTGTTTAATCGTCCAATGTTTGCGCTCCTTACACCAAGCGAAGCGTCGTTTGGCATTTACCGACGTGATGTGTGGCTTGTGAGCAGCCGCTCGAGCATTAAATACAAGTTTCCTCACCTCCCGTCTGACTGTCATAAGACTTACAGTGGATAATGATGCAGTTTGGAATTCCTAAGTGATGGTCTGGATAGATGTCTGTCTGTTACACATTACGACCCTCTTCAACTGTCGGCAGTCTCTGTCAGTCAACAGACGGGATCGGCCTGTAGGCTTTTGTGCTGTACGTGTCCCTTCACGTTTCCACTTCACTATCACATAGGACAGAGCGGACCTAGGTATGCTTAGGAGTGTGGAAATCTCGCGTACAGACGTATGACAAAAGTGACACCCAGTCACCTGACCACGTTCGAAGTGAGTTATGCGGAGAGCCCCATTCTGACCTCTGACGATGTCTGATGACTACTGGGGTCACTGATATGGAGTACCTGGAAGTAGGTGACACCACAATTGGAAAAAAGATTTAGAAAAAGTATCTGAATGGTGCAAGAACTGGCAATTGACCCTTTATAACGAAAGTGTGAGGTCGTCCACATGAGTGCTAAAAGGCATCCATTGAACTTCGGTTACACGATAAATCAGTCGAATCTAAAGGCCGTGAATTCAACCAAATACTTAGGAATTACAATTACGAACAATTTAAATTGAAGGAAGACATAGAAAATGTCGTGGGGAAAGCTAACCAAAGACCGAGAAACGATCACCATTATAAAATAAGGGAAATCAAAGCTCGCACGGAAAGGTTGAAACGTCCCCTTAGAAAAATTAATGAATTACTGTGCTGATAAACCTCTTACATTATTTGATTTTCAAACAGCTGGCAGAACTGAACGTACTCATACATTTCGCTCTTTACCTATTATGATCAACACTAAACTGACACACAATATTTTTAGCGCAACGCAATCTGACTTTTCAAAAATCCCTACAAAAGAATGGCCCTGACTAATAATAACCTGTAACTTTCATTAATCACTTACCTCACAAAAATCTTCGTTACTCGAACTACTGCAATACAGCGAGCGCCACTACTGCCAGCTAAATAAAAGATTCAAACTACTGAAGGCACTAACTACTGACAGGCATAGTTAGCAAATGAAAGATTTTGATAGAGAACAAACATTGTATTTACCTCAATAATATATATATATATATATATATATATATATATATATATATATATATATATATATATATATATATATCAGTTCATGACATCCAGTCTTACAAATTTACTCTCTCTGATGGGCACACGTCCAGATCATCCGCTCTCAAAACTCCGCCATCTCTCTCCCCACATCCATAACTGCTGGCGGCTCACCTCCCACTGCGCAACGCTACGCGCTGTTGACATCCAACTGCCCAACAGTACAATAGCGACTATACCAACAATGTCAACCAGCCACAGACTTCACACAGCACAGTAAGTGATTTTCATATAGAGCGCTACGTTGCGTTACCAACATAAAAACCTAAGCAGCCTACTTACAAGATATAGTTGTTCGTTTTTTTCCGCGCGCTGTACAAGACTGGAAAAACAGAGTCGTTTTGAAGATGATTCGATGAACCCTCTGCCAAGCACTTAAATGTGATTTGCACAGTATCCATGTACACGTACATGAAGTTACTAGAATCGGGACCCAAAGGAATTAAAGACATTAGCTGCCAGTGGGCTCTGACTTATATAAATGGGGCAAGTTGAAGATTTGTGCCAGACTGGCATTCGAACCCAAGACTCCTGCTTTATTAGGCATTTACGCTGAGCACTACGCCATCGGACACAGTGCTCACCACAATCGCATGGACTACCCTAGCACACCTCCCGTCAGATGGAAGTTAATCAACTTAACAGTACATCGCACACTACTGATGGAGTACCCCTGCTCATTTACGTCACTACTCGCGGCATCTCGCCGATTCCCATGAGTCCGAGCTTGGTGTGCTACTGCACTGATGGGCTCATTGGCTGTCATCACCTTACATACAGGGTGTTACAAAAAGGTGCGGCCAAACTTTCAGGAAACATTCCTCACACACAAAAAAAGAAAATATGTTATGTGGACAAGTGTCCGGAAACGCTTACTTTCCATGTTATTACTTCTCTTCAAATCACATTAATCATGGAATGGAAACACACAGCAACAGAACGTACCAGCGTGACTTCAAACACTTTGTTACAGGAAATGTTCAAAATGTCCTCCGTTAGCGAGGATACATGCATCCACCCTCCGTCGCATGGAATCCCTGATGCGCTGATGCAGCCCTGGAGAATGGCGTAATGTATCACAGCCGTCCACAATACGAGCACGAAGAGTCTCTACATTTAGTACCGGGGTTGCGTAGACAAGAGCTTTCAAATGCCCCCATAAATGAAAGTCAAGAGGGTTGAGGTCAGGAGAGCGTGGAGGCCATGGAATTGGTCCCCCTCTACCAATCCATCGGTCACCGAATCTGTTGTTGAGAAGCGTACGAACACTTAGATTGAAATGTGCAGGAGCTCCATCGTGCCTGAACCACATGTTGTGTCGTACTTGTAAAGGCACATGTTCTAGCAGCACAGGTAGAGTATCCCGTATGAAATCATGATAACGTGCTCCATTGAGCGTAGGTGGAAGAAACTAAAATGAGCTCTAACATGGAAATTAAGCGTTTCCGGACACATGTCCACATAACATCTTCGCTTTATTTATGTGTGATGAATGTTTCCTGAAAATTTGGCCGTACCTTTTTGTAACACCCTATATATATATATATATATATATATATATATATATATATATATATATATATATGTGTGTGTGTGTGTGTGTGTGTGTGTGTGTGTGTGTGCGGTGGCTTACAAGGCAACTGAATAGTAAATAGGAGTCATATACTACTTGCCCCAGCGATATAAATCAATGCTCACTGCTAGCTAATTTCCTTAATTCCTTTGTGACTTGATTCACAGTGACTGCAGTTTCAAAATGGCGTCTATTCTTTCGGATATTTCCGAAAGACACCACAGATATGTTACCAGAAACAGTACAGTGGAAAGAAGTTAAAATAAAATAGAGCTACTGTCAAGTCGTTGTTTAATTTTCACTTACAGACATCTGTTAGTAGTATAGATTAGGTATCCTTTTTTAAGTACCTTAAACATTTTAAGCTCAAATAACTCACTAAAATTTAAGACACTGGATGCAGCACCATTTCCTCTACGCGAGCAGGTCCTGCACGCCCGGCACAATAATCGCCGCCAGTTCTCCGACGCGTCACCTTTTCAAGATTTGTGGTTTATGTTCACTCGATAACTGTGCCATTAATGTCGACCGGAGTCAGGAGCGATGAAATACGGAGTCGAATCGGAACAGCCCGCGGGGCAATAACCCAGATTCCGTCCGCATTTCTTCTGCTCCACGTCGCGACCTTTCGGAGCTGTCACCACTGCTCGCCGTTTTCCGACATGTGTGCCCTCACTGGCGAGGGACTTCTTTTATTCATCCGAATCTCATAATGCATGATATCTAGCAAATCACTGGCTCAAGTAATGTAATAGAATCCGCATTTCTGTTTTCTGTGAGCTTCCGCGAGAAAACTGGTTTGATGCAGCTCTTCAGGCTGCGCAAGCCTCTTCATGTCTGTGCAACCCACGTACATTTAAATCTGCTTGACGTAGTCACGACATGGTATTTTTCTACAATTATTACATTCAGAACTGCCCTTTAAAATCGTAGCTGTACCCTGATGCCTCAGGGTGTTTGTAAATAAGTTATCCGTTCATTTAGTAGAGTTGTATAATAAAACCTTTATATCTATAATAGCAGCAGCAGATCTTCGCTAGTTACTTGATTTACCCATGTAATCTTCAGCATTGTTCTCTAACACCATATTTCTGAAGCTTCTATTTTCTTCTCCTATGCGTTGTTTATCGACCAAGTTTGTGACGTATCTAACACTGACATATGTTTTGAACCCTCCTAAACCGATGGGTATCGACGTTTTCATTTGTAAGTCATAACATCTACATCTGTTTCTGCATGGATACTCTGCAAATCACATTTACGTGCCTGTCAGAGGTTTAAAAAATGGCTCTGAGCACTATGGGACTTAACATCTATGGTCATCAGTCCCATAGAACTTAGAACTACGTGAACCTAACTAACCTAAGGACAGCACACAACACCCAGTCATCACGAGGCAGAGGATCAGAGGTTTCATCAAACCACCTTCACAGTTATCTATTATTCCAATCTCTTACAGAGCACGGAAAGAACGATGAACTATATCTTTCCGTACGAGCTATGATTTCCTTTATTTTATCGTGGTGATCGTCTCTCCCTATGTAGGTCGGTGTCAACAAAATATTTTCCCATTCAGAGGAGAAAGTTGGTGACTGGATTTTTGTGAGAAGATTCCGTCACAACGAAAAACGCCTTTGTTTTAATGATGTCCAGCCCAAATCCTGTATCATTTCTGTGACACTCCCTCCCATATTTTGCGATAATACAAAACGTGCTGCCCTTCTTTGAACTTTTTCGATGTACTGCGTCAGTCCTATCTGGTAAGGATCCGACACCGCGCAGCAGTATTCTAAAAGAGGACGGACAAGCGTAGTCATTAGTAGATCTGTTGTACTTTGTAAGTGTCCTGCCAATAAAACGCAGTCTTTGGTTATCCTTCAGCACAACATTTTCTGTGTGTTCCTTCCAATTTAAGTTTTTCGTAATTTAATATCTAGGCATTTAGTTGAATTTACGGCCTTTAGATTAGAATGATTTATCGTGTAACCGAAGTTTAACGAATTCCTTTTAGCACTCATGTGGATGACCTCATACTTTTCATTATTTAGGGTCAACTGCCAATTTTCGCACCATTCAGATACCTTTTCTAAATCGTTTTGCAATATTTTTGATCTTATGATGACTTTATTAGTCGATAAACGACAGCGTCATCTGCAAAACAACGTAAGACGGCTGCTCAGATTGTCTCCCAAATTGTTTATATAGATAAGGAACTGCTAAGGGCCTGTAGCACTACCTTCAGGAACGTGAGAAATCACTTTGTTTTATTCGATGACTTTCCCTCAATTACTACGAACTGTGACCTCTCTGACAGGGAATCACAAATCCAGTCACATAACTGAGACGATTTTTCATAAGCACACAATTTCGCTACAGGCCACTTGTGTGGTACAGTGTCAAAAACTTTCCGGAAATCATGAAATACGGAATCGATCTGAAATCCCTTGTCAGTAGCACTCGTCACTTCATACCAATAAAGAGCTAGGTGTGTTTCACAAGAGTGATCGTTTCTAAACGCTTGTTGACTGTGTGTCAATAAATTTCACGCAAAGCCTTTGTTTACTACACGGTCCAGTCACGTTAATGAGACCACCACCTATGTTCTAAGTCAGCGTGCATTACCCACTCACAGAAGACAGGTGGCAGCACTAGCAGTGGAGAGCACATAACGCTTTTTTGTGGTGGCCGAAGGGGGGACGCGGAAAACAGTGCGGACGTCGTATTGAGGAAGCGGAGCAATTCATTCGACGCCAAAAAGGGAATGATCATTGGCTTTCGGGCCAAGGGTGGAAGCATTTCCGCAATGGCTAAGTAAACTGTTTATGTTCCGTTGGGTACAATACTGTGCATCTCAAAAAGGCGTTATCCAAAATCGGCGCCGAGGCAACTGCGGTGCAATATGAGCTATAGATGACAGAGGTGAGCGACGGCTGCGGAGATGTGTACGGGCGAGTGGTCGTACAACTGTTGAGCGACTGGCCGCCCAGATGAACCAAAGGGCTACCAACAGTGTCTCCTCAACGACCGTTGAAACGAATGAGTCTCTGCCGCAGGCGCCTGGTTCTTGCACCCACGCTGACTGCTGTTGATCGGCGACGAAGGCTGGAAATTGCACTCCAATACCGCTAACAGACGTCCCCTGGTTGGCGACTGGTGGCCCATTCAGATGGATCATATTTTCTTCTCCACCGGACAGACGGCCTTGGGTGTGAACGACATGAAACCTCTGAAGGAAAACGCCCTGAAACAATTACTGTCGGAAGGGTCAAGGCCATAGGAGGGAACGTTATGGTCTGGAAATGTTTTCGTGGCATTTCCTGTGTGATCTCGTCACTGTGGAAGGCAAAGTGGATTAACACAGGTATGCATCTATCCTTGGGGGCAAGTGCATGCCTACATGCAGTATGCATTTTCTCGGCAGGATGGAATCTACCAGCAGGACATTGCAACGTGAAACTCAGCTCGCATTGAATGTGCGTGGTTCTAAGACTACCACGACGAGTTTACCGTACTCCTATGGCCGCCATACTCTCCGGATTTAAACCTAATCGAGAATCTGTGGAACGACTTCGATTGGGCTGTACACGTCATGGATCCTTTACCGAGAACCTGGCGCAGCTGGCCGCAACACTGGGTCGACATGGCTCCATATCCCTGTCGCTACCTTCCAGAACCTCATTGAATCCCGCCCTGTACGTCTTGGAAATTTGTGGTAAGGTCTTGTGGGACCAAACTGCTGAGGTCATCGGTCCCTAAGCTTACACACTACTTAATCTAAATTAAACTAACTTACGCTAAGGACAACATACACGCCCATGCCCGAAGGAGGATTCGAACCTCCTACATAGGAAGCCGCGCAGACCGTGACAAGACACCCTAGACCGCTCGGCTACCCCGCGCGGTCCTGTTCGTCTCGCAGCGACCCACTCTGCAGAGTATGGTTATTCAGGCCTTTGACAGATGGTCACACTAATGTGATTCGACTGTGTAAAATGCATTATTTTATGCTTGACTGTTTAAATTTTCTGTCATAACGAGAAATTTGATGTTTCAACATAAAAAATATGTAAATCTATTTTCATTTTCATTGATTATATCAGTTGATTTAAATAAGATCCTTACCAGAGATGTAAATAATTAAGTTCTTTGTATTTATACATATATATACTGGGGACAGGCAACCAAGACGTTTACTTCCTTTAAAATCAAATCATCACCGTGTGTAATCTTTCTGCCTGCTGGCTCTTTACAGGAAGAGTTATAAGAAATATTTATGTTGTAGAAGTTGTAAAGAGTAATTATGTTTCGTATGGAAGTCGATGGGTTTAAGTTTCGTCATTCAGTCGAGTGAAATTTTCCAGAATATAGAGGTTAAAAGTGCGAAAACTTTTCGTCCCGCAGCTGGTGGCCGAATGAACGTTTAAAATCCCAGAAAGTTTTGATTTCTTAGTACATAAGATATATGAGATTATTAAGCTCCTGAAAAGAAGACAACGAGACCAGGAACAAAATAATCGAACTGACAGTAGTAACTTCATCAATGTGGGCCTGCTATTCAGTATTACTAAAAATGATGTATATCTGGGAATTGGGTGAATCATGAGACAGTTATTCCTTACGCAAATTGCATGTTATACGTTTTATTTCTATTTAACTCTTCATACTTAAGTAATACATTTGAAAAGATTCCTTAACAACTAAATCTTTTTTCAATGTAAGTATACTTAACTTTTTGAGAACATCTTTCCACGTTGTTGCCAGTCAGCATTTTATGTTCTCTCTGCATTATAAATCATCAATGACATTGCTGCCCAAAGCACAAGTGTCGTCCACTGGTATTAGTGTTTCATTTCCTGGTCACATTTCATCAAGATATACTGATTTAATTCGACTTAACTCCATTATCCTTGTTTTACTTTTACTGTTGTCCACCCCTGGTAGCTGAGTGCTGAGTGGTCAGCGCGATGGAATGTCATGCCTAACGGCCCGGGTGCGATTCCCGGCTGTGTCGGAGATTTTCTCCGCTCAGGGGCTGAGTGTTGTGTTGTCCTTATCAACATCATTTCATCCCCATCGACACGCAACTCGCCGAAGTGGCGTCAACTCGAAAGACTTGCACCAGGCGAACGGTCTACCCGACGGGAGACCCTAGTCGCAGGGCATTATTACTTTTACTGATTTTAGTTTTGTAAATTATTTTCAAGACAATATTAGTTTCAAATGTTAGGAAACCTTTTCTGACAGTGTATGTCTGGAGTGTAGCATTTTGTGGAACTGAAATTCATGACTCGAACTTATTAAAAGAAGGGGTAGTTTGATGGCACACATGCTGACTCGTCAAGGAGGTGTTAGTTTGATAACACAGGGAACTGAGTGTAGTTTGGGGGTGTTAAAAATTATAGAGCGGAAAAAAAAGTTTGAATTCAGTAAGCAGGTGAAAGTGGATGTAGGATACAGGATGGAATCATGTGGAGAGCTGTATATCAAACCAGTCTTTGGATTGAAGACAACACTACTCTCAACATTTAGCATAAGTCATCAGCAAAAACCGCAGTAAATATTTCTCATATACACTCCTGGAAATGGAAAAAAGAACACATTGACACCGGTGTGTCAGACCCACCATACTTGCTCCGGACACTGCGAGAGGGCTGTACAAGCAATGATCACACGCACGGCACAGCGGACACACCAGGAACCGCGGTGTTGGCCGTCGAATGGCGCTAGCTGCGCAGCATTTGTGCACCGCCGCCGTCAGTGTCAGCCAGTTTGCCGTGGCATACGGAGCTCCATCGCAGTCTTTAACACTGGTAGCATGCCGCGACAGCGTGGACGTGAACCGTATGTGCAGTTGACGGACTTTGAGCGAGGGCGTATAGTGGGCATGCGGGAGGCCGGGTGGACGTACCGCCGAATTGCTCAACACGTGGGGCGTGAGGTCTCCACAGTACATCGATGTTGTCGCCAGTGGTCGGCGGAAGGTGCACGTGCCCGTCGACCTGGGACCGGACCGCAGCGACGCACGGATGCACGCCAAGACCGTAGGATCCTACGCAGTGCCGTAGGGGACCGCACCGCCACTTCCCAGCAAATTAGGGACACTGTTGCTCCTGGGGTATCGGCGAGGACCATTCGCAACCGTCTCCATGAAGCTGGGCTACGGTCCCGCACACCGTTAGGCCGTCTTCTGCTCACGCCCCAACATCGAGCAGCCCGCCTCCAGTGGTGTCGCGACAGGCGTGAATGGAGGGACGAATGGAGACGTGTCGTCTTCAGCGATGAGAGTCGCTTCTGCCTTGGTGCCAATGATGGTCGTATGCGTGTTTGGCGCCGTGCAGGTGAGCGCCACAATCAGGACTGCATACGACCGAGGCACACAGGGCCAACACCCGGCATCATGGTGTGGGGAGCGATCTCCTACACTGGCCGTACACCACTGGTGATCGTCGAGGGGACACTGAATAGTGCACGGTACATCCAAACCGTCATCGAACCCATCGTTCTACCATTCCTAGACCGGCAAGGAAACTTGCTGTTCCAAGAGGACAATGCACGTCCGCATGTATCCCGTGCCACCCAACGTGCTCTAGAAGGTGTAAGTCAACTACCCTGGCCAGCAAGATCTCCGGATCTGTCGCCCATTGAGCATGTTTGGGACTGGATGAAGCGTCGTCTCACGCGGTCTGCACGTCCAGCACGAACGCTGGTCCAACTGAGGCGCCAGGTGGAAATGGTATGGCAAGCCGTTCCACAGGACTACATCCAGCATCTCTACGATCGTCTCCATGGGAGAATAGCAGCCTGCATTGCTGCGAAAGGTGGATATACACTGTACTAGTTCCGACATTGTGCATGCTCTGTTGCCTGTGTCTATGTGCCTGTGGTTCTGTCAGTGTGATCATGTGATGTATCTGACCCCAGGAATGTGTCAATAAAGTTTCCCCTTCCTGGGACAATGAATTCACGGTGTTCTTATTTCAATTTCCAGGAGTGTAAGATGTGTAGATATGTAGCTGAGATGTTTTTAACAAACGCTGCTCCTCACAAAATTCGCCCGTCTAGAGATCCCGAATATGATGCACAATCTATTTTTGTTGTTTTTTTGTTGTAATTTTATTTTTTTTCTATTTATTTATATCTGATGGAAAAATTTGCTTTCAATCACCGTGTAATTTTTCATACGTTCGTTGTGTAAGTAGTTTGTGTCATTGTTTTTATACTTAATGAGCAATGTCTCATTCTCTAGAACCCCAGCTTTCGTGCAGGGAAATACTCTCATTATGTATGAGGTTCGAGTGTGTGATGCAGAAAAGCGGATGATCGTTTCACGGAATAATTTTTCATATACGAAACAATGAAAGACAACAAATGTACGAACTTCGAAACACAGCCACGAATCTAGGTGGTGTGCCCGTTACTGATAAGGAAATATTGGTAGCGGTGCAATGAATGCTCATTTCATACCGTACGTACTGACTTGGTCACGTGCTTTTCTTGTGCTGGAGTGGACCAGGAGCGTCTGTAACTATTCAACCAGTTCTTCAACACTTCTGACAATACATTTCTATGATGAAATCTGAAGGGTGTTATTTACAGGGAGAAAGTAACTACCGAAATGGTGTATAACTTCAAATTATAGATATCAGTCATGACAGAACATAAATTCTGCTTCATGCTTCGTGCAAGACGTGGAGTAGGGTATGCCGCTGACATTGATAATTTTTAAATCATGTGATAGAAATAAGGGGAAGGTGAGGTAGGCTGGGGTAGTATATCAGTTATGGCTCTAGCGAGACGAAGACCGCTAGTAGAATATATTAAACGTATCCCAAGAAAGTTCGAGGAATGTCGAGAAAGCTGATGTTCTGGCATTATGAGAGTACGATTGCAAATGACAAAAACTGCACATATTCCTATGATTTTACTACAAATTAATACTAACGTGATTTCTTGAGTAACGTTGCTGCCGCACCCCGTCTCTCGCAAATTATTACAATACTAGGTCAACAGCATGCCATCTAAAATAGTCAATAAGTGAGTTATCGATAGTCAAAATATGAGAATTAACATGGCGTGCTTCTCGATTGCATTGACTTAGAAGCATCTATTTTGTACAGAACGAAGAGACCAAATACACTCCTGGAAATTGAAATAAGAACACCGTGAATTCAATGTCCCAGGAAGGGGAAACTTTATTGACACATTCCTGGGGTCAGATACATCACATGATCACACTGACAGAACCACAGGCACATAGACACAGGCAACAGAGCATGCACAATGTCGGCACTAGTACAGTGTATATCCACCTTTCGCAGCAATGCAGGCTGCTATTCTCCCATGGAGACGATCGTAGAGATGCTGGATGTAGTCCTGTGGAACGGCTTGCCATGCCATTTCCACCTGGCGCCTCAGTTGGACCAGCGTTCGTGCTGGACGTGCAGACCGCGTGAGACGACGCTTCATCCAGTCCCAAACATGCTCAATGGGGGACAGATCCGGAGATCTTGCTGGCCAGGGTAGTTGACTTACACCTTCTAGAGCACGTTGGGTGGCACGGGATACATGCGGACGTGCATTGTCCTGTTGGAACAGCAAGTTCCCTTGCCGGTCTAGGAATGGTAGAACGATGGGTTCGATGACGGTTTGGATGTACCGTGCACTATTCAGTGTCCCCTCGACGATCACCAGTGGTGTACGGCCAGTGTAGGAGATCGCTCCCCACACCATGATGCCGGGTGTTGGCCCTGTGTGCCTCGGTCGTATGCAGTCCTGATTGTGGCGCTCACCTGCACGGCGCCAAACACGCATACGACCATCATTGGCACCAAGGCAGAAGCGACTCTCATCGCTGAAGACGACACGTCTCCATTCGTCCCTCCATTCACGCCTGTCGCGACACCACTGGAGGCGGGCTGCACGATGTTGGGGCGTGAGCGGAAGACGGCCTAACGGTGTGCGGGACCGTAGCCCAGCTTCATGGAGACGGTTGCGAATGGTCCTCGCCGATACCCCAGGAGCAACAGTGTCCCTAATTTGCTGGGAAGTGGCGGTGCGGTCCCCTACGGCACTGCGTAGGATCCTACGGCCTTGGCGTGCATCCGTGCGTCGCTGCGGTCCGGTCCCAGGTCGACGGGCACGTGCACCTTCCGCCGACCACTGGCGACAACATCGATGTACTGTGGAGACCTCACGCCCCACGTGTTGAGCAATTCGGCGGTACGTCCACCCGGCCTCCCGCATGCCCACTATACGCCCTCGCTCAAAGTCCGTCAACTGCACATACGGTTCACGTCCACGCTGTCGCGGCATGCTACCAGTGTTAAAGACTGCGATGGAGCTCCGTATGCCACGGCAAACTGGCTGACACTGACGGCGGCGGTGCACAAATGTTGCGCAGCTAGCGCCATTCGACGGCCAACACCGCGGTTCCTGGTGTGTCCGCTGTGCCGTGCGTGTGATCATTGCTTGTACAGCCCTCTCGCAGTGTCCGGAGCAAGTATGGTGGGTCTGACACACCGGTGTCAATGTGTTCTTTTTTCCATTTCCAGGAGTGTATTAAACGTATCCCAAGAAAGTTCGAGGAATATCGTTCCAATGAATTCGGTCGTTCCGTCTCGGCGGAACAATTTATCATTTAAGGGTTTTAATGTTTTAGGGGTAGTCGTCAATGAGCATTGAGAAATTCCTTTTCTTACTAGAGCAGTGGAAAATGACACGCGCCAAAACATACCCTTACGAGGTAAGGGATGTGGAACGTGATAGGTGATGCAAACGTCTAAAGAAATTAGTGACTTCTGGAAGGCTGGACTATCGTGTTGGCAAAAAGAATAATTTGAAAGCTAAAGGAGGTTTTGCTCTCTGTATCAAAATGAGAAATGATACAAAGGGGAAAATTGTAAATGAAGTAAAACGCTTTTGCGAACAATTACATTGATGCAAATTATGTTATGACGAAAATATGAATTGCCGTACTCCATCCAATGGGAAGGCTTTCTCCTGGTTGGCATTTCAGCAATGATCGAGTTAGTATCAGAGAGGGAGTACATTTTGGGAACTTGGCGGATGTGTTCGTGGTGCTTATGACATCGTGGGCGGATAAAGTGTCAGTGAGATTTAAATAGTATGAAGACAATGATACTGTGAATAAATACCGTTACTAGTTAAAAAGGAAAATTCAAATCGACAGTGCGAGAAAGATTTTATGGTGCGTAATTAACTGTTTGACCAACTTGTCAGCAAAAGGTGTTAGTATTTGAGATTATATGGGTTTACCACGATGAGCTAAAGCAGCTGTGCCTCTTCATTCAGACACAATGTACGTTCCAAGAAGACTTTGTCCCAGAATCTAACTAACTAACCCGACCTAACAAGCGTATAAAATTCCAGCTCTGCTACGAATAGCACCGCATTACACCAGAATCGCTAGCAGAAATTCCGTTGGTGTCATCAAAAGTCAAATACTTGAAAATGAATTCTCAAAAGTGTAAAGATGTTAGGTACTGACGAAATTGCTTGTCCTTTAACAGATAGCAAACTACAATTGCACTTCCTTGTTCCTTGACATTCATTGAGCGATCTCTTAAAATTTCATGGTTCCTTCAGTGTATAGTAGCTTTCGTAGTAGCTTGTAGATGTTACAAGAACGAGTTCACGAGGGTGACAAGCCTGACGGATGATTAGCTTTAAGTGAACCTGAACAGCACTGGGTGCTGAACAGTCTTGGTTAACGGTGAGTGAAATCTTTATTTAATTGATTGCTCTTTATGGATAGTACTACTCATTCTCGTATTTTTGCACTTCATATGCTATCATGCGAATTTAATGGTTCAAGGAAAATGTTACTTGAGTTTACTTTATGGCAAAATCAAGTTCTTATTCTGGTTGTATTCCAGTGGCTACCTCATATTATACCGTTGATTTACTTAACAGAGTAACGTGAATGCCATTACCAACAGCTATTACAACCAAGAAACGACATATTCTTTGTAATTTAATGCTGAAGTCCAAACAAATTTCTTTTGTTTCACTAATACATATTCAATGCAAACTTTGCTTCGACTTGTTAGCCTAACACCAGGTACCAACTAACTACCGTCTATAAATCACTAGTGTGTAAGAAATTGAAGTTTGAAAACTAAAAGCAAATGCCGATATACAGACTCTTTGGTCATGACATTATACAGGAAATGTCAGTTCAGGTGCTCAGCACGTTTGTTACGTGTTAGTGGCCTTTACTTGCAATAGTATAGTACAACAGTATAGGGAGGGAAGTTGAGAGTGGATTTACAATCTACAAAGTGGCCAATGTACAAGGAACACATAATACAAATACCACATACTGTCTAATTGCCGATACAACTTACACATTGAATCAAAATTATTGTTGTCGTTTTTGTAGACTGGGTAACAGTTTTTTCTAAATATTACGCAGCGTCATGGTAAACTGTTGTCAGTTCAAGTAGACAGGAGTATTAAATTACAGTGTACTGAATGAGTGTTGCCAAACTGTTCATTTACTGTAATTTGTTGTAATTACTCTTTGTACTGAGATTCATATATTCTTGCTGAGCATCATTTTCATGTTCTGTTCCATGTACTTCAGGTCTTGTCCATTGTAGAAGCTACCTATATACTACTACCAATCGTGTATTAAAGGGCTTACCATCTGAACTTCATACGGGGTTTTCTTGAAGTGCATCTGTTCATGGATGTCCAGTGTGGGCTGTAATTCTAGTATGGCAGAGAAACTTAGTACGTATGTTAATGCATTAATGGAGAATCTATTTATGGCTTAAAAAAATGAGTTCCATCTGGTGGAAATCCGGTGTTGTGAATACAAGAAAGATGTATAGAAATGTTTCCATATGTAATTGATTAGGAATGGGTAGAAGATGTGACACAAGTGACAAAGACATAATTTTGATTTGATTATTTACTGCTGCTTACACAGTTTGTTCAATATGAGTACCAGAGACGTCACCGAGCTGTTTCATTCGTAGAACAACCTGATCAACAACTGCTCGCGGCTGTCCCGGTGAAATCTGACCAACATTTTCCTGTATACTGGCTTTAAGATCAGTAGGGACCGAAAGTGTCCGTGGTAAATGCTTCCCTTTTAATTTTTCTTTTTTTTTTAGATATTCCCGGAGCCAAAAGTTACATGAATTCAGTGAGATGATGTTGCACGCCATGCATGTGGAAAATCATTGGATGACACGTTCCTGGAGGGTTTCCTTTAGCAAATATTTTACTGGGCGGGTGACATGAGACGTTGACCCATCTTGCATGAAAGAAGTGCTTACCACACAGATGCGCTCTTCCAAAGCGGGAAGTACACACTGTACAAGGAGGTATCGATAACGTGCAGGCGTCGCGTTACGGCTGACTGGCCTTCTGTGTGTATTCTCTTCAAAGAAGATGGGCCGGAGAGTGGAGGCGCTCCTGATTCAACACCACATAGCCACATACGGCTCTTCGTGCACAACAGGTAGTTTGACAGTACGCTAAATTCGGCAGTTCTGTGTATTCACTGCACCCTGTAGTGTAAAATGTGTCTTGTCAAGCCTCTGAATATTGCCTAGCCACATGTCATCAACTTCGATCCGTGGCAGAAACCGAAAAGCAAAGTGAGAACTTTTCTGCCGCTCATGAAGTTTCAGTTACTGCACCATCTGGATCTTGTATGGGTACCAGTGTGATATAGACCACAAAAATTTTGTGCACTATCGACCACGGGATGGAGAGTTCTCGTGACACTGTCAGAGCTACCCAGGCCCACGTGATGCATCGTACGTTACCTTCTCAATAACTTTCACCAGGATACGACGCCTTCCTTTTCCGGGTGGAACCCCAAGCTCACCTGTGTTTTTGAATTTCATTATCATGTTCTTTAAACCATTTAATGACATCGAGCCTCTCCTAAGACGATTCAGTTGGCGATATTCTCTCGATGCTTCACTGTAACTGCTGCTGTTCACCTAAAACAGTTTCACTAACAGTTCACAGTCTCTCTTCTCAATAGTCATACTGTCCACTCAGGTTATGGCTTGTCAAATGACAGCGTTGATGTCATAAAGTCATACAAACTGTATACATCGCCGTTTTTGCACCTGGTGGCCAATATTGGAACTAATTGTTTTCCAGCTTAAATCAGTTCCGCATTAACACGTTAGCATATCTACCAAGTTTTTCTACCAAACAATAATTATAACACAGACTGAACCTCCGTGAATAGTTGCACTTTAATTATAACTACCCATTATCTTAACACCTTTGCTTGTTATTTTCTCCGAAAGTATGCGTAACCTAATCATACAATGAAGGCTTTCACGACCGGATGGTACTGTTGTTGATAATTCTTCCGGGTTATATGGCCGTGGTCCATGGAATTGTTCTATTCCTAACGTTTCGTCCAATACTAAGTTGGACATCCTCAGAGATATGGCTGGTCCTGTTGAGTCCTGCCGACTGACGGGTCGGGCGTCGGAGAGCGGCCTAAATACCCAGGAAAGTGGGCGTGGTCTAGCTTGCACATGTTGTTGGTATCGTTATGTAGACGACACATTCGTGGTTTGGACAGACGGAAAAAAGCCTTAGACGAATTTTTTGATTATCTTAATAGCATAAACCCTAAAATTCAGTTTACCATTGAAGTGGAAAAAGACCAGGCTATTTCGTTTCTCGATGTGTTAGTCATGAGACAGACCGATGGCAGTCTAAAACATATAGTGTTTCGGAAGAGCACATATACTGTTAGATACTTACATAAGAACTCCAATCATCACCCACAACAAAAAAGAGGTCTAATCAAAAGTTTGGTGGACAGGGCCAAACGGATTTGTACGCCGGAACATCTGGATACGGATCTGAATCATCTGAAACAGGCCTTCGAAAAGAATGGGTACATAAAACAAAGAAATTAATAGAGTTATAAGACCTAATTACAGCAGGCCAAAGGACAAGGATGGTACACAACAATGGAAGAACACGGTGTCTTTACCTGTCACTAGTAAGGTTACAGATCGAATTGGCAAAATTTTGATGAAACATAAAGTGAAACCGGTATTCAAACCTACCAGAAAAATAGGACAAGTACTTCGTTCTGTTAAAGATAGAAGGCCACCATTATCATCTAGCGGTCTGTATAAAATTCCGTGTACTTGTGGCAAGGTCTATATTGGTACTACGAAAAGAAGTGTGAATACGAGGGTAAAGGAGCATAAAAGTCTTGCCGACTGGGAAAAATAGATAAATCGGCCGTTGCGGAACATGCACTTCAGTCAGGTGACCAAGTAGTTAAATTTTCTGAAACTACAGTTTTAAGTGCTACCACGAGCTATTATCCACGACTGTATAGGGAGGCTATTGAAATTTATAAACATGAAGATAATTTTAATAGAAAAGAAGAGGCCTTGAAATTAAGCGAGATATGGACAGTAGCGTTACAGAATCGATAAGTGATTTTTATCTATGACGGAGTATTATCGATAGTTACATTTTATCTTTGACTAGTTTTCTCTCTGCTACTATGTGCAAGCTAGACCACGCCCACTTTCCTGGGTACTTAGGCCGCTCTCCGACGCCCGACCCGTCAGTCGGCAGGACTCAACAGGACCAGCCATACCTCTGAGGATGTCCAACGTAGTATTGGACGAAACGTTAGGAATAGAAGAATTCCATGGACCACGGCCATATAACCCGGAAGAATTATCAACAACAGTATGCGTAACCTAACTGTGCACAAAATTATTTTCGCGTGACTATACGTTTCTAATTCCCTTATAGCTCTCCATGACCTTCTCGTGTCATTGATTTGATTGGTTCTCATCTCTACATCTGCAATCATAATTCACAGGCCAGGTTACAGTGTATGGAATAGAGTGCTTCGTAGTTTGTCTTCTTGTACATTCACTTTTGTATTCGTAATCTGGAATATTTCATTACTTATCCACCCCGTTTCCGCTTTGCATGTTTGCTGTGTATACGTGGGATTTTCTGACTGTTAAACTTTTGTATGTTCCTATTCCTAGGAGCAGTAACTTAGTGTAGGTTATATGGAGCACTAACCAAGGCCACATATGTCAATGTTATAAGACGCTATAAACCTATAGAAACGCTTTTAAGGCCTTTCCAAAAGCCAAGATCGCACAAAATATTTTTTATTGTTAACAACTGGCTTCATCAGTCTTGTTCATTTTACGCTGATCCCATGCACAAGATATCAAGTGAACGAAACTCAGCACATTATAAACACTTACCATCGCTAAAATATTGTAACTTTTTTTGTATCGATGAGAAACGCTTATAACGCGCTGAGCTATATCCACTTGACATGTTGTGTATGAGGTCAGCATATAATGAATATGTTTCACTGCAAAAAAATTTTTAACGCTTGAAGATGACGGCTAAGGCTGTTGAAACCGGTTGTCTTGAATAAAAAATATTTTGGGCGATCTTGGATTTTGAAATGGTTTTTAACAATTAAAAGAGATCGTCCTTCAGTACTCTCATAATTGGAAAACTCAGTCAACTTGTAATACATATGTATTAAGTGAGTGTGTTTCCAATATGAGATCAGTTTAAAAGTGCTCAGTGACATTATAAATAAAACGTAAGTTTGGAACATTTAGAGTGTCCAAAAATGTGTAAGTTAATATACCTTTTTCTCTAAGATATAACAAGCAGCAGTGATCAAAACTTGGACAACGGAAATTTCTGTACACTAGAAACATCTAGTTCATACTTGAATATAAAGGCTATCCAAAATTTCTTTTAGTTATTTGCTCTAATAATTGAATAACACATTTTTCTTCTTGAGGAAAAGTTTAAAAAAGAGAAATAAAAACACCTCCACAAGGATAGGTTACGGAATATTGAAAACTACCGAGACACACTTCAGTTGAAGAGAATATTGTAATTTTCAGACGGCATTTACCCCCTGCACACAAAATAGGAAATCTGAATGACTCTTACATAGGCGTGACAAACTCCACACCCGGAGGAGTTTGTGAATGTGAGTAACAGATCGAGATAGTATATAAAGGCAATAAATTTACTTGAACAAACATCAGTGTTCTGAATGAATTATTGCAATTACAGCATGCCAAAGTTACAAACTTAAAGTAGTTCTATTTTTCATCTTATAATCTTAAAATTTTAAACATATAAATTTGCACTGTATTACTTTATGTGGAGAAAGACAAATACAAAAAGGCCCATAAACATAGAAGGATACCAGTTACGACTTTTTAATAAAAGAAAACTCTATGGCAATCTTCGCCTCGCTTCGAGGTTTTAGGGCTGTTCATCAACTGGGGTCATGTAACATCAGCTCCTCTGCTTTCCATGTTATTTCTGTTTGTATCTGTTTTTCTTTTTCTTTGATGATTATTTTTAGTCATTTGCTTATTTTCGTAATTCGGAATATCTTTGACTTATCCTTTCAGGAAAACAGGAATAGTTGTTCAAATCTCCTGTTCGCTTTCATTCCGTAAATATCTCCAACAAAAAGAAATTTTCGGTTTGCCATTTCCTCCGGTACATACGTATATTTCGGCAGAGCTATTCATTTTAATTTCAGAGTCGTTTTAGTTTGTTTTGCACACAAATTTGTCCAATGATCTGTGTTTCAAGTACGTCCAGTACACTTAGCTTATTGTTCAGTGTTAAGTACTCGTAGATATATAAACATTCCGTCTTTTCGCTGTATTACAGTGTTTTATTTCGGGTTTCTAATGATTGAGTTTCTTTTGTAACTGTTTGTAGGTAAACAATATGTCCTTCCCAGTGCATTATATCTGATGATTATTGCAAATCCTTCTAATGTGTTATACACTGATAAGCCAAAACATTATGACCACTACCAACCGCTAAGTTGGATGTCGCCTTGTGGCGATGAGTGCACGTGACGCGGTGACAAAAGTATGTGAGCAAAGCAGACACAGACGGGGGATCATACTAGCGAAGATATGGGCTGGAAATAGGGAAATCCATTGAGGTAAGCGAGTATCTCGAAAACGGCGAAGCTGGTGGAATGTGCGTGTGCTACTGTCGTGAGCATCAACGGGAAGAGGTAGGACAACAGTGAAACTGTCACTAATAGTTAAATGGTTGGACGTCCACGACTCTTCACAGAACGTAGGGTTCGGAGGCTTGTCTGCTCTGTAAAGTGGGATAGATGGTATTTGTAACATCTCTACACGGACAAGTGTTTCGCACCACACTCTTCATCGTACATTGTTGAACATGAAGCTCCGTAGCAAACCACCCGGACGTGTTCAAATGTTGACCAAACGACAGCCGGCCGGTGTGGCCGAGCGGTTCTAGGCGCTTCACTCTGCAACTGCGTGACCGCTACAGTCGCAGGTTCGAATCCTGCCTCGGGTATGGATGTGTGTGCTGTCCTTAGGTTAGAGAGGTTTAAGTAGTTCTAGGGTACTGATGTCTTCAGATGTTAAGTCCCACGGAGCTCAGAACCATTTGAACCAAACGACATCGTCAATTACGATTCCAGTTGGCACGCGACGATCGGGATTTGACCGTCGATCAATGGAAACGTGTAGACTATGCGGGTAAATCATATTTTTGTTACAGTAGGTCGCTGGTCGTCTCGACAAACGTTGTCATCCAGATGAACGGCGGCTCGAAACGTGCAGCGCGCCACTCGCGCATGCTGGTGGCAGCAGTATTATGCTATGGGAGACATTCTCCTGCGCTTTCATGGGACCTGTGGTAGTAATCTAAGACATGTTGACAACTTCGAACCACATGCATGTCTTCCCCGGCGGCGATGTCATATTTCAGCAGCATAATTGTCGGTGTCTCAGAGCCAGAAACGTGCTACAGTAGATTGAGGAGCACTATAGTGAACTCAGACAGATGTCTCGGCGACCAAATAAACCTGATGTAAATCCTGTGGAACCCATCTGGGTCACTATAGAGCGCCATTACCGCGTACGCATATCAGCGGCCTGTTACTTATGCGTAGACTTCTAATGCTACATATCTCCACAAATCTACAAACAAACTGTCGGATCGCTGGTACGCAGAATCAGTGATGTATTTTATTCCAAAGACGGACACACAGGCTGGTAGGCAGGTGCTCATATTGTTTTGGCTCATCATGTATTATATGGCATCTCTAAGATACATAATCTAATAACAATTTCTTTTCTACCTATTTTTATTTCTATATATATTGATATCTTTTCCGTAAGGCACGAATTTAGTTGGTATATTATTTATCGTGTTTCACTCCAGTTCTGTGGAACTGTTATCGGTGTTTTTGCTTTCCAGTGGTCATTGCCACAAAGAATTCACAACATGAATTATTCTTTCTTACCTAAGCAGTGTCTCACTCTCTTGTATTTTTATTTTCTCGCGCTTGGAGTAGTTAGCTGATGTCGTTTGATGCGCACTCCTATACCATGGCTACCATCAGCTCTTTATGAAAGCGCAGTTTAATCCCACTACGAGCGCGACACAATGTCCCATCTGTGTGTGGTTCGATTAGCGCCTCACCCCTCGGCACACATTTGAAGCTAATTATCAAAAAGAAGGAAAAACTGAATCCACAATTTCGCATGCATATTACGCATAATTAACCAGCTTTTGCTGATTTCATTGACACACAAAGAGAACGAAAAACGAGTTGGCAAAATTGAGCGGTTGCGCCAGCGCTGCTGGAGTTAAGAGTGTTCGCAAAAATTTCCAAATTTCCACCTAATTCTTCTCTCTGTAGATTTTTGTTCGTATAATAAATAATTTTAGCTACGCCTTCATTCTGCAACCGAGTAAAATATGCCTAAACGAATGACGTTGCCATATTCTGAGCGTAATATTTATGTTGCACTATTTAAAAACATTTATGTTATGCATATGCTTCTCTCACTGTTTTCTAATCCTCGAAATCTCAACTATCTGTTTTAACGATATGATAAGAGACCTGATCAATTCGTACTGACAAAGACAAAAATTTGTAGAAATCTCATTCACTACTGAAAGAAAAGGCACATAAATTAAAGGAATGATTGAGAATCCAGATCTTGGTTTTCCACTGTTACTGTGAATACTTCCAGTGGAAGACCAGCGTTGTTCTCCTGATAATCAGAAGGGAAATATCATAGGCCAGTTCGAATTCTAGTGATATGCTCAACGAGACAGCACTAGATCCTGCAAATGGTTCACAGCCTTAAAGAGTTCACACTGACTGGGCAGATTTAGGAAAAGTATTTTAAGGGGTGGGAGGAGCGATACTAAGTTTTCACACTAGTTTGATGCAGGTGATCGTTCCAATCTCTTCATTTCAGAGTAGCACCTAAACCCAAAGTGCCCAATTATTTTTTTGTGATTCCAATATCGGTCCTCCCTTACAGTTTTGGACATCTACTGCTCTCTCTGTTACGACGCAAGTTATTCCATGAAGTTTTAACACATCGCACTCTTGCTAAGAAAGTGACGCACCGCAAAATATTACATTTTCCATGAATCACGAAAAATATGTTTGGTAATAACGGAGCATTATAAAGACAACAAATTTACTAGCGCTAATGAGAATGGATGTGACACCAGGATCAAATGACGTTTCAGTCATTTGTAACATAAACCAGAAGGAACTTCCCTTTGTTTTAGTTACATCACTTTGAGTGTCTTGATCAGTTGTATAACTGTTGATTGTTTTGAGTTCAGATACTTCTCTAGAATAAAACATAGACATTTATTACTTCTGGTATTCCGTTTATTCTTGTTAATAATGTTTTATTTCTAATTAAGTCGCACACTACCTAGGACACATTGCTGCAAATACGTTACGTTTCTGGAAATTAGATATATTTAACAAACCATTTCACAAATTCGGGTGCATAAGTCAAATTATGGTATCATTTAGCGTTATAAAAATCTAATAGTTATTAGAAGTAAAGTCACCAAATCTTAATGAACAGTTCATAAATTCAACAAATAATGAGAACGTCTTTGTAATAACAATTACAATACTTTCTTGTTATTTTCAGGTAGAGGTAATTGATTAGAATATGTTTTAAGCAGTCTGTTTTCTGACCTAAATTCAGCACCATAAATGTCACTTCTGTCTCCTTCAGAACTTGAAACAATAACAATTGAACCTGTTTCATGATAGGATTCCATTATAGATGATACATTTCTTTCACAATGTAGCTCTTGAAGTATTTTGTTACGTTCTTCCTTTGGTGCCTCGTCACTTGACTTTGTTATATGGGCTTCTTTTTCATAAATCACTCCACATTAGAAAAAATTCCATCATCTGTATTAATATGCGATATGACAGGCGGACAATAATGACAACATCGTTCTTCTATATGAAAAGGTAACGGAAAAGGAAATGTATGAGTATATACTTAAAAAGTGACACAATGTCCTAACTACTTCCTCAAAACCAAGGCAACTGAGAATTTTAGAAAATAATTCTTCTAAAGGGAAGCACCTCAAAATATCAACAATAAATCGTCGCAAATATTACAATTCGTACCGTAGTCAGAAGTATTGGAGAGCTAAAAGTGACTAAATCAGAAAATTAGGAGGTGGTTCTGGCCAAAGCACAGAAATGCAACTTTTCAGTTTATTAATTAAAACTGATGTAACAGGAAACTCCCTGAAACGATTCTTCAGAATAGGCACAGTCCACATTATTCAACCATTTTACGCTTACCACGATTGGCTGAAGTGAGTCAAATGAAAATGTCACTCTGATTTTTTGTAACTTCAATCCAAATGAAAGACACAACTTAAAATAATAGTACGGTATATTGATAATTTTCACTTATGTACCGTCTGACAGCAACTGAATAAAACACAATTTTAGTGCCATACGCGTTTCGCCTTTATTTTCTGCAAGGCATCATCAGTGGCAGGTTGAGTAGACAGCTGTGGAATGTGGAAAAAATAGCAAATTGGCGCTCATAGGAAGAAGAACAACACCAAAAATGCAACAGGAGCGTAATATGTAAGAAACTGTCTACGCAACCTGCCACTGATGATGCCTTGCAGAAAATAAAGGCGAAACGCGTATGGCACTAAAATTGTGTTTTATTCAGTTGCTGTCAGACGGTACATAAGTGAAAATTATCAATATACCGTAGTATTACGCGCAACTGAGGAGGACAGGACCAAAAAAGTTGAAGATGTTAAAATAATAGTGTTTTGAACTTCTTAACAATAATCCATTCTCTGTAGAATTGACTGCTTTAGTAACAGTGCAATGCTCTTGTTGTTATGAGTACATTTCCACCTCAAACAATTAATGTAACACAGCTGTCTTGTAATGTTCAAATTGTGAAATCATAGAATCACGCTCCTGATTACAGAGCAGGTACCGTTTCTTCAACTCTGTAACATAAATAAGTTTTTTGAACTGTGTCACTTTGGAGCAAGGGTGAGGTATGTTCTATTCTTCTGGTCGGTATTTACCCCATGTTTCTTTTCTCGCCAATGCGAAGGATCTTTTTTCTTATCTTATCAGCCTGCTTAAACACCCTACATATCGCTATATCTCAAATTGTTCGATTCTCTTCTTTTTCTTTTCTCCCATGTTTTATTCACTTCCATAATAGGTGTTCTTCAATCGCATATTCTCTGAAATTCCTTCCTCAGTTTGAGGCCTGTGTTTAATATTAGTAAACGTATTTCAACCGGGAATACTTTTTTGCCAGTGCTACTCTGCTTTTTAAGTCTTTGGAAATGCGTTATTTTGCTTCCAAGTAAGCAGAATTCCTGTACTTCGTCTACTTTACGATCCCAATTTGGATGCTATGTTTATCATTAATCTATTTGCAGTATTCCTCGTTAATTTCATCTTTCTTAGGTTGACTCTGAATCCATGTTTTGTGTTCATTAGGATGTTAATTTCATTCAATATGTGCTGTAAGTCTGCCTCTTTTTCGCTGCGGATAGTTATGTTATCAGCGAATCTTAATAGTGATTTCCCTTCCTCCTGAATGTTAATCCCATTCCTGAATCTTTCTATTCCTGCCATTGTTTCGTTGATGTGCAGATCTAACAGTAGTTGCGAAACATTGAATCCATGTCTCAGGTATTTTAATCCAAGCTCTTTCCTCTTGGTCGTTCATTCTTATTGACCCCTCTTGGTCCTCGTACATGAAGTATATTACCCGTATTTCCCTATAGCTTATACCTATTTTTTCTAAGGGGGATTTCAAATATATTGCAATAATTTACGTTGTCTAAAGCTTTTTCTAGGCCGATAAATACTATGAACATGTCTTAATTTTTATGAAGTCTTACCTGCATCATCAAGTACAAATTCACAACTGCGTCTCTGGTTTCTTTACCTTTTCTGAAGTCAAACTGGTTGTCATCTAATTCCTTTCCATTCTCTCATTTATTACTTCTGTCAGCAACTTGTATGCTGAATGTGTCAATTCTCACATTTATCTTCTCTTTTTATCTTTGGTATTTTGTGGATGATATTCTACCAATGACTGATCATATGTCTGCAATGTGATACATTCTACACACTAAATTGAAACGTACTTTGGTTTCCGCATTCGCCAATGATTTTAGGAATGTAATCTATCGATTTTGCATTATTTGGTCGAAACTTTTCCAGAAGTCTGTCAAACTTCGACCATGTCTTCCTCACTGACATACATTCTTTCTTCTATCATGTCAGCATATGTACTCCTCGTCGATATCCACAACGTACTCATTAATTTGCACTCTTGATATTGACGCCTTTGTTTTTCATTTCTACAAAACTTGTCTTGACTTTTTTGTAAGCTGAATCTGTCGTACCGGTGGCTGCTTCATCCCACATTTCTGCATATTTTTCTTACAGCAATTTCCCTTTGGTTTCTTTCGCTTCCTCTTCATTTCATTTCTAATTTACTGATATTACCACAGACCTTTTCTTCTTGTTCATTTTTGGATTTCTTTATGTCGCTGATCAGTTGACATAGTTATTTTACATTTCTGTCGTACTTATCAAATTCCACAATATTCTTTCCAAGCCTCAGATATCTGCAAAAATACGTCATCAAACTAAAAATGCAGTATTTACGCCAAACTGCTTTTCAAAACATCGTTGTGAACTCTCTAGTAAGTACACCAATGCTATTTTCATGCATAAACTCATGTGGCCAGATAAACAGGCAAGTAAACACCTTGTGGAAAACGAGAGCGAGTATAAAACATACTGTATAAAACATACTCTCCATAAATAGTTGTAATCCAACGTTTGCTTGTATAATGTAATTAAGAAATTAGTAACATGTAGTCATCAGAGATAAGTTTTACGTTAATTATTATCCTGAAAAACTTTAAAAATGCGATATCAGATCAACTGCTGCTTTATGTTCCTATTGCTTGTCGTCACCAACAGGTGGTGGCGTTCATACTTCAATCTGCTTACCATGCCTGGATTTAAGATGCAACAGAGCCTAAAATTAAATATTTTCCATGTCTATGATGCCTGCCGATTGTTTCACAGCGTTATTTTCAAGACTAACGTGTCTGCAAAAATACATCAGAAACGCAAAGTACTGCAACATTTATGTCGAGTATCACAATGGATTTTAACATGCACTGAAATGCCTCAACTTGTTGCGTAAAACATGGTTTTTAATCGTAAATTAAATACCCTAATGCTCTACCCATGCCCACATATGTAGATGGTTGGTGGGTTGATCTGGGGGAGGGGACCAAACAGCGATGTCATCCGTCCCATCGGATTGGGGAAGGATGGGGAAGGAAGTCGGCCATGCCCTTCCCAAGAAACCATCTTGGCATTTACCTGAATCAATTTAGGGACATCAGAGAAACCCTAAATCAGGATAGCCGGACACAGGTTTGAACCATCGTCCTCCTTGCCTCTCTAGAAAACAAACTGAGCAAACAAAATATTAGGAAGAAAGAAAGAAGTAGTCCTGGATGATTTTATTTCCATTTAGCTCTTAAAAAAGCATATTTTTCGTAAGGAGCAACAAGAAAAGTTCCTGTGTTTGCACATAATATAACCAAAGACAATGACCAAGATGAAATAACTGCAAAGAAGATTGTGCAATAAGACAGTTGGTATCTTGAAAGTAAACTCTTTGATAAAACTATTTATGATTTATTGTACACAGAAAAAATATGTAGGTTGCTTACCATAAAGTGCAAATATAATTTCAGATCTCGAAAATTCAAACTTTCAACCAAAATTATATTGAATTATATGTAAGATTTCGAGAACAAAACACTGTTTTCATCCACAGCGAACCTAAAATTATATATTTACTTGTCTGAATTATTTATTAAAGTGTAAAATACACACATCTCGCTTACTGGGAACTACTTAAATCGATTATGGTTTGGTAGACAGGGCACGATTTTTGTTCCACATATTAAATTTAACTAAATATATAAAACTGTGTACAAAAACAGGCACATGAGCACTAGTTCAGATTTAGCTAAGAGTTTTAAATGGACCAAGATTTTTTAATGTTACACTGATGTGTGAAACTAGTCTGTAAAACCGAGAGTTCAATATTACTACCACAAATTGCAAGGGTAGTGAACGTTGAAACTAAGTAATTCCAAATCTGAATTGTCTGTACGGCTTACTGAAATACAAACAGCTCTCTTATTGAAACATTACATTCATCTTGAGCGTTACTGAAAATATAACTTACTGCAAAAAGTACACCTACAAGCAAAATAAACAATGATAACATCACTAAAGGGAGTGTATTTAGTATGGCAGTATGATCAGAATGCCTATTACCAGTACAGTAGAAATGCTGTCATCTTCTGCTGTTACACGAACTGTATTCCTTCTACAATATAATTTATGATGTTATTTTCTCGTTGAAGTAAGCATTACAGAGAGAGAAAATTTAGAGCAGTGCATAAATCAGAAAGATTTTAATGAGCCAGTTGTGGAAAAATTGTGCATAATTTTGTGGTGTGTGATGAAAATTAATCATGAGACAATGTAGTGGAAGTGGCAGATGTTTGAATGTCTGACCACCATTACCATGTATACTATTAGGTGTCAAATGAAGGTCAATGGAAAATGATGGCCAGTCAGTGGAGAAAATATTGGTCAGTGGAGAATTATGGTCATTGAAGAATTATGGGCAATGAAGAATGATGGTCAATAGAGAATGATGGTCCATAGAGAATTGTCGTCAATTGAGGGTTATCGTCACTGGAGGATTATGGTCAGTGGAGGACTATTTTCTAAAAAGGATCTACATCTACATTTATACTCCGCAAGCCACCCAACGGTGTGTGGCGGAGGGCACTTTACGTGCCACTGTCATTACCTCCCTTTCCTGTTCCAGTCGCGTATGGTGCGCGGGAAGAACGACTGTCTGAAAGCCTCCGTGCGCGCTCTAATCTCTCTAATTTTACATTCGTGATCCCCTCGGGAGGTATAAGTAGGGGGAAGCAATATATTCGATACCTCATCCAGAAACGCACCCTCTCGAAACCTGGCGAGCAAGCTACACCGCGATGCAGAGCGCCTCTCTTGCAGAGTCTGCCACTTGAGTTTATTAAACATCTCCGTAACGCTATCACGGATACCAAATAACCCTGTGATGAAACGCGCCGCTCTTCTTTGGATCTTCTCTATCTCCTCCGTCAACCCGATCTGGTACGGATCCCACACTGATGAGCAATACTCAAGTATAGGTCGAACGAGTGTTTTGTAAGCCACCTCCTTTGTTGATGGACTACATTTTCTAAGCACTCTCCCAATGAATCTCAACCTGGTACCCGCCTTACCAACAATTAATTTTATATGATCATTCCACTTCAAATCGTTCCGCACGCATACTCCCAGATATTTTACAGAAGTAACTGCTACCAGTGTTTGTTCCACTATCATATAATCATACAATAAAGGATCCTTCTTTCTATGTATTCGCAATACATTACATTTGTCTATGTTAAGGGACAGTTGCCACTCCCTGCACCAAGTGCCTATCCGCTGCAGATCTTCCTGCATTTCGCTACAATTTTCTAATGCTGCAACTTCTCTGTATACTACAGCATCATCCGCGAAAAGCCGCATGGAACTTCCGACACTATCTACTAGGTCATTTATATATATTGTGAAAAGCAATGGTCCCATAACACTCCCCTGTGGCACGCCAGAGGTTACTTTAACGTCTGTAGACTTCTCTCCATTGAGAACAACATGCTGTGTTCTGTTTGCTGAAAACTCTTCAATCCAGCCACACAGCTGGTCTGATATTCCGTAGGCTCTTACTTCAGGCGACAGTGCGGAACTGTATCGAACGCCTTCCGGAAGTCAAGAAAAATAGCATCTACCTGGGAGCCTGTATCTAATATTTTCTGGGTCTCATGAACAAATAACGCGAGTTGGGTCTCACACGATCGCTGTTTCCGGAATCCATGTTGATTCCTACATAGCAGATTCTGGGTTTCCAAAAACGACATGATACTCGAGCAAAAATTCTACAACAGATCGACGTCAGAGATATAGGTCTATAGTTTTGCGCATCTGATCGACGACCCTTCTTGAAGACTGGGACTACCTGTGCTCTTTTCCAATCATTTGGAACCCTCCGTTCCTCTAGAGACTTGCGGTACACGGCTGTTAGAAGGGGGGCAAGTTCTTTCGCGTACTCTGTGTAGAATCGAATTGGTATCGCGTCAGGTCCAGTGGACTTTCCTCTGTTGAGTGATTCCAGTTGCTTTTCTATTCCTTGGACACTTATTTCGATGTCAGCCATTTTTTTCGTTTGTGCGAGGATTTAGAGAAGGAACTGCAGTGCGGTCTTCCTATGTGAAACAGCTTTGGAAAAAGGTGTTTAGTATTTCAGCTTTACGCGTGTCATCCTCTGTTTCAATTCCATCATCATCCCGGAGTGTCTGGATATGCTGTTTCGAGCCACTTACTGATTTAACGTAAGACCAGAACTTCCTAGGATTATCTGTCAAGTCGGTACATAGAATTTTACTTTCGAATTCACTGAACGCTTCTCGCATAGCCCTCCTTACGCTAACTTTGACATCGCTTAGCTTCTGTTTCTCTGAGAGGGTTTGGCTGCGTTTAAACTTGGAGTGAAGCTCTCTTTGCTTTCGCAGTAGTTTCCTAACTTCGTTGTTGTACCACGGTGGGTTTTTCCCGTCCCTCACAGTTTTACTCGGCACATGCCTGTCTAAAACGCATTTTACGATTACCTTGAACTTTTTCCATAAACACTCAACATTGTCAGTGTCGGAACAGAAATTTTCGTTTTGATCTGTTATGTAGTCTGAAATCTGCCTTCTATTACTCTTGCTGAACAGATAAACCTTCCTCCCTTTTTTTATATTCCTATTAACTTCCATATTCAGGGATGCTGAAACGGCCTTATGATCACTGATTCCCTGTTCTGCACTTACAGAGTCGAAAAGTTCGGGTCTGTTTGTTATCAGTAGGTCCAAGATGTTATCTCCACGAGTCGGTTCTCTGTTTAATTGCTCGAGGTAATTTTCGGATAGTGCACTCAGTATAATGTCACTCGATGCTCTGTCCCTACGACCCGTCCTAAACATCTGAGTGTCCCAGTCTATATCTGGTAAATTGAAATCTCCACCTAAGACTATAACATGCTGAGGAAATTTATGTGAAATGTATTCCAAATTTTCTCTCAGTTGTTCTGCCACTAACGCTGCTGAGTCGGGAGGTCGGTAAAAGGAGCCAATTATTAACCTAGCTCGGTTGTTGAGTGTAACCTCCACCCATAATAATTCACAGGAACTATCCACTTCTACTTCATTACAGGATAAACTACTACTAACAGCGACGAACACTCCACCACCGGTTGCATGCAATCTATCCTTCCTAAACACCGTCTGTACCTTTGTAAAAATTTCGGCAGAATTTATCTCTGGCTTAAGCCAGCTTTCTGTACCTATAACGATTTCAGCTTCGGTGCTTTCTATCAGCGCTTGAAGTTCCGGTACTTTACCAACGCAGCTTCGACAGTTGACAATTACAATACCGATTGCTGCTTGGTCCCCGCATGTCCTGACTTTGCCCCGCACCCGTTGAGGCTGTTGCCCTTTCTGTACTTGCCCAAGGCCATCTAACCTAAAAAACCGCCCAGCCCACGCCACACAACCCCTGCTACCCGTGTAGCCGCTTGTTGCGTGTAGTGGACTCCTGACCTATCCAGCGGAACCCGAAACCCCACCACCCTATGGCGCAAGTCGAGGAATCTGCAGCCCACATGGTCGCAGAACCGTCTCAGCCTCTGATTCAGTGGAGGATAATCATCAATGGAGAATACTGGATAATGGAGAGAATGATGAACAATGAAGATTATGGTCTATGAAGAATTATAGTCAATGTAGAAGTAATGTAAGTAAACGATTTTAGTCTCTGTAGAGTGATGGCCAGTGGAGAATTATGATCAGTGGAGTATGGATGTGAATTATAAATGACAAAAGGCTGTGCATAAAGGGTAATATTTAGTGATTACTGTGGGTTACAGTACATAGTTAGCATGTAACAGGTAATATTTACTGTTTATCATTCACTGTTACCACTCACTGGTTACCATCCATATCCATTCTCCATAGACCATAATTCTCTCCACTGGTGATCATACTTCACTGGCCTTCATTCTGTTTTGACACTAATTCTCTGCAGACTAAGTTCTCCACTGATCATCATTCTCTCCACTGGCCATTATTCTCTCAATTGACAATTATTCTCTCCACTTACAATCATCCTCCACAGATCATTATTCTCCAGTGACCATGATTCTCCATTGACCATGATTCTACACTGATTATGAATCTCCACTGGTCATGAATTTCTAATGATCAACGAATTTCCACTGTATATGAATCTCCACTGTTCATGAATCTCCATTGTCCATGAATCTCCACTGATCATCATTCTCCATTGTCTATCATACTCTATTGACAATGATTTTGCATTTTCCATAATTCTCTTCAGTCAACATCATTATCTCAGTTGACCACCATTTGCTACATTGACAGTCATTCTCTACATTAGCCATCATTCTTTCTATTGACAATCATTCTCCACTGGCCATCATTCTACTGTGACCATAATTTTCCATCTACCACCATTCTCTCTATTAACTATCATTCACCCCATTGACCATGAGTTTCTACTGACGATAATTTCCCATTGACCATAATATTGTCCATTGTCCATCATTCTCCACTGATGACAATTCTCTGTTCACCTTAGTTTTCCATTGTTCATCATTCTCTCCAGTGTACAACATTTTCTTGGCAGACCATAGTTCTCCATGTACCAAACTTCTCCACTGACCATAATTCTCTGTTATCCATCATTCTCTCCATGGGCTGCCTGTCTCCATTAACCATCATAGTCCATTAACTATCGTTCTCCATTGACCATCATTCCCCACTGACCATTTCTCCATTGGCCAACATTCTCCAGTGACCAACACCCTCAAATGACTTTAGTTCCTCACTGACCATAATTCTTCACTGATCATAATTCTCCAGTGAATGTCATTCTACATTGGCCATAATTTTCCACTAACCACTTTTCTCTCCACTGACCACAATTCACCACCCTACCTCAGTTTGTTTGTCCAGAGAGTGTTGGCACTTTGGCTGTGATTAGTAAATATTGCAGTCTTCATTAAATGCTGTTATCGCACGTAAAATGTAAGCAGCCTGAGTTGTCTACCTATACAAATAAATGTATGAATGTTCTCTGTATAAAATCGTAAATCTCTGACAGTTCTTCAATGACTGATTTGAAAATTTGATGCTATGTTGCATTCCAATATGCATGTGTTTTGTGTACCTATTCGAGTGCCATATGGTGTTTTTTATGCACCATTTGGCACTCCAGTAGGTACATAAACCATTAAAACCTGTGCTTATTCAAATGCAATGTTGTGTCGTAATTTCAAAGGAATCAGCGAAGAACTTTTACAGATATAAGATTTTGAACAAAGAACATGAGACTTTCGTTGACAGTGTTTGTATGTATATTTATACATACCATATGGCGCCTCAGTAGGCATTACAGGTACATAAAAACGTGCATATTTGAGTACAACATTGTGTCAAAATTTAAAAGCAGTCATAGTAGGACTTTTGGAGATTTACGATTTTGTACAAATAAACATTTACATGTTCTTGTTGTTGTGGTCTTCAGTCCAGAAATAGTTTGATGTAGCTCTCCATGCTACTCTATCCTGCGCAAGGTTCTTCATTTCCCAGTACCTACTGCAACCTACATCCTTCTGAATCTGTTTAGTGTATTCATCTCTTGTTCTTCCTCTACAATTTTTACTCTCCACGCTGCCCTCCAATACTAAATTGGTGACCCCTTGATGCCTCAGATTATGCCCTACCAAGCGATCCATTCTTTACATACATATAAATGAAAATGTAAATATTTGTTTGCACAAAATCCAAAATCTCCAAATGTTCTTTATCCATAGCTTTGAAACATTGAAGAATGTTGCATTCTTACGCTTGCATGTTTTTATACACCCACTAAAATTGCACATGTAATATATAAATATATATGCAAAAATTAAGGAGGGAAGAATGAAAATGTAAATGGTCATTTGTACAAAATCGTAAGTTTCCGTTCATCACCAGCTGCTTTGAAATTCAGATACAATCTTGCATTTGAAAATGCAATTATTTTTACATGCCTACTCGAGAGCCATCTGGTGGGGATACAGTGTGAACAAAATCTGCATGCTCGTTTGTGCAGAATCCAAAATTTCTTAAAGTTCTTCGCTGAATGCTTCGAATTTATGACACGTCGTTACATTCAGTTTGTGAGGTAACAGGTGAGTTGTAGCGCCCTGAAAATATTCTAAGTTCAGAGTTGGTGTTGCCGAGCTGGGGCCTCTGGGCGGGTCACTGCCTAGCAGCAACCACGTGGTGCGGAGCGTTAGCTAAGCGACCGCGTGATGCCGCACAATGGCCGGACCACATGGCTGGGAATTCCTTGGTGACGCTGTGTCGATGAAAGAAACTTGTATGCCGAGAGTGCCAAAGATGGCGGACTTTGTGAAACCATGATGGCAGATATTTCACAGTTCGTATAGAAATTAATAACGGCCAGATGAATCATGATACCTCAAAAAGATACATGTGCATTACCATTATTTGAATGACGATTCTAATGGTGTAATCAGATTTTCAATATCTTTATTAGTTTAAAGTTTACTATATGACTGTAAAATATACAAGCAACACAAAGCAACGAATTTTCAAAATTTAAACGCTTCATCCGATTTCGTCGATTGACATGTCTTTAGAAAGCTGTTAGTGTAAACATAAATTGCTATAAATTACAGGCATGTAACTTGAATAGTACATGAGTTATTGGAGGTTAAAATGCCCAATTACTATCGGTCGCATCGGGCCTTAAGTACTCCACAGTTAAACGAAAAAACGGTAGTAGCATGCTTATAAATATATTTATTCATCTGTGTCATTGTTTATATCAGATATACACTATTCATGAAGGAATTGTTTAAATATTTAGGGTGTTTTAGCACAGAGACATTAGGCTACTGGCTTACCTTTTGTTCTACTCCTTTGATATATGTTTATTTAATTTTTTTATGTATCTAATAATGTGTGTTAGAGCGTGTTTATGGTCCAGCGGTAGAAATATTTATTTAATTTCAAGCTATTTAAATGTAAATTCAGTATTTCGAAAGTGTCTCATTATGTTTGTGTGTGTGCGTTGGCTTGAAGTCCTGGTGCGAGCACGATAGCCAATCACAGCACTCGATAATGGGGAGACAGGATGGAAGCAGGAGAAGAGTTCTGGGCAGGACGGCACAGGACACGGACGGCACGGGACAGGACACAGAGAGTGCTGATCGCGAAGGAGCGAAGAACAGTCGCGGGAAAGACTTGGAGTGGAGTAGTTTGCGCTTGATTGCGGGAGATGGAAATACTTCGGAGTACCGTCTTGTGCACTTGAGAGATTTCCGTGGCTTCTACAGTGAAGATGTGGTGTGCATTTAGAAGTTAATATCTTGCAAGCTATGTTGTTGTTCATAACTAATTACGTGCAGTAGGAATCTATTGTTTCCCTGTTATTCAACTTATATTTCATTTAATTGTTGTACTATCGACTCAAATAAGTATTTTTCAGAAATATACCACATTCTCAAAAGTAGTTCTACTATCGTACTCATTATTTAAAGTCGTTAAGAATATCCCTACGGATTTATTTAATTGCAATCTTACATTTATAAATTTCTATATTAATTCGCAATTGCCGGATGATAGGAACCTTCGACCATTCGATTCACGTGTGTGTTCATATTGTATACTGTAGACTCAGCAATCTTTGGCTTGTAGTGCGGCAACTACATATCCCAGCCCCGAAACGACGAAACCAGCCAAAACCTTTAAAATTTCAACTCTGAGTCGGAGGGTACGTAGTTGAGGGCCACCATACCACTCATTAATTTAATTGAAAGTCCGCAAGTTAATCTTAGTTTTACCTTGTTTGGTGTATGTAATATGTAAGTAAGTGTGTGATATATAAAGGGAAATATTATTGCTAAAAGTCTCGAAAAATTCTTGATAAATTTACTTTAAATTTTTGCAGAATACTTTAAAGAAAATTCGTACAAAAATAGTAGCGGAACATAGTTAGCAAACAGCAAAACTGTATTTATGGTTTATTGGCTGATGATTAGAATACTACAACACATTCTGAAAACGCAGTAACAATGAAACGGCTTAAAGTCAGAGTGGGGTCAGAGAGGTGGACAGAGGGGTTGAAGGAAATAGAGAAAGTTGGTGAGGGGAGATGGAGGGAGATGGGGAGAAGAAGAAAGACATAGGTAGGAGGGAGAAGGTGTTGGACAGAGAGAGGGGGAAGGAGGAGGAGACAGTCAAAGACAGAGAGGAGATGTAAAGAGACAGGGGGAGAAGGAGATTAGAATGTATATCCAATTCCAATACATGTTTAAACATGTGTTTTCTATCTGCTTTCCATTCCATATAACCAGGCTGACCCACAGCAACTCGTAGCTGGAAACAGGTAGTTTTCCGGTAGTTGTTAATCAATATCATCGACTACATTTTTTTAGTACGGAATGTCATGTATTAACTTTGTTCTTTCTAAAATCGAGTATCAGAACAATTTATATGTGGAAATATCTACTTTTAATGTATATTGTGACTTATGCCAAGTGCAAGAAAAATAATAATGTTCTTGTTTGTGTGCTTGCCTGCCTGGTGTAGGATTTTAGGTAATAACTATTTTCTGGAGTTATAAGCATGGTCAGGTTAGTTTTGTGACATTGCTCTTTTAGGCCTAACTTGTAATCTCAGTTGCTGATTTAGCATGTTATTTACAACCATTTAGTGATGAAAAGAGCTTCTATGTTTCAGGTAGCAAGCTGATAGATGTGTGTATGTGAAAAACATAACCAGTGCAGTTTTTTGCTTTGCTGACGTATTTTTGAGAACACTTCAGTGTTGGAAATAACGTTGTGCCACTTGAGAAGCCTTATAGTTGAGGAAATAATTAATTTTCGACTCTGTTGTATTTTAAACCAACCGTGGTACACCGATCGAAGTATGAACGCCACTACCTGTTTGTGATGACAACCAACAGGAGCTTAAAGCAGCTTTTGATTTTATTTAGTACTTTGAAAAATTTCTGAATGGTATTTAATGTAAAATTTATTTTTTGACACCTTCATGTTAATAATGTTAATTACTTCAAATTAGCAAAAAATATGATTTATAACTATTTATGAAGAATATGTGTTATACCTGTTATAATATTCCACAAGACGTTTACCTGCCTGTTTAGCAGACCACATGTGTTTATTCACGATAATAACATCGCGGAACTTACTTTAGAGTTTAAAATCATGTTTTAGAAAGCAATTTGGTGTAAACATTGCATTTCTTTGCGTTGCTGGCTAATTTTTGTATTTATTTTACACTTGGGAAGAACAGTGTTATGCGTGACAAACATCATAGATGTGCAAAATAGTTAATTTGGGGGCTCACTATAATGTTTAACTGACTTTGATTTCAGGCAAGTTTTTGATGTGGTAATAACATTGTTTACTCCCACTGACAAGTGCAGTTTATACTTTAGTGGCCATGACTGGTTTGCGAAGTGACTTGCATGTCATATTACGCTACGGCATGTGAGACTTGTTGGAACAACCAAAAGTACTTTGTCAGCGAGGCAATACTTTATCAATCTCTCACATAACGCTAACTCAACAAATCTGCATATGCATATTTCTCAGACAAGTTGAAGCTTGCAGAACGTATTGTTAGCGACGCAAGTTTTGCTGCTGCCTGCCTGCTTTGCACAACTTAACAGGCGTTTGGATGTGGAAAATAATTAATTTGTGACTTTGTTGGAACTTCACAAATATGCAAGCGCTGCTTTACATAACTTTTTTCATAAATGCTGTCAAAAATGGAGCCAAAAGAGTAAAAACTTCAGGCTCTTGACGGCCACCCGTCGCTACCGAGAGTGAAGCCCATCATATTTGGCGTATAGCTCTGGCGCATCGTACTGCATCTGCAGCAGCAATTTTTGGCAACAGTTGGCACCACAGTAACACAACGAACCGTCACGAATCGCTTACTTCAAGGACAGCTCCGAGCTAGAAACCCTTCAGCAGCATTTCAGTGACCCCAAGCCACCGTCACTTGCAGCTGTATTTCTGTCAGACGAGAGCTCATTGGAGGGCAGGGTGGAGGTCTGCTGTGTTTTCTGATGAAAGCTGGTTCTGCCTCGATACCACTGATTGCTGTGTGTTGGTGAGAAGGAGGCCAGTTGAGGGCATGCAACCAGCTTCTCTGTGTACCAGACACAGTGAACCTACAGTTGGAGTTACGGTCTATGGTGCGTTATCCCACGTACCCTGGCTGCGCAACTGTACCTCACTGTACCTCACTGTTGTAACCCAAAATGCTCTACAGAGTATCAATATATTGCCTTGGCCTGCTCGGTCCTCAGATACGTCTCCAGTCGAGCGCATATGGGACGTCATCGGACGACAACTCCACCGTCATCGATAAGCAGCTTTAACCGTCCCTGTATTGGCAAATAAAGTACGATAGGCATGAAACTCCATCGCACTAACTGACATCTGTCACCTGTACATCACAATGACCGGTCGGAGTGGCCGTGCGGTTCTAGGCGCTACAGTCTGGAACCGCGCGACCACTAGGGTCGCAGGTTCGAATCCTGCCTGCCGGCCGCGGTGGCCGAGCGGTTCTAGGCGCTACAGTCTGGAACCGCGCGACCGCTACGGTCGCAGGTTCGAGTCCTGCCTCGGGCATGGATGTGTGTTTTGTCCTTAGGCTAGTTAGGTTTAAATAGTTCTAAGTCCTAGGGGACTGATGACCTCAGAAGTTAAGTCCCATAGTGCTCAGAGCCATTTGAACCATTTTTGAATCCTTCCTCGGGCATGGATGTGTGTGATGTCCTTAGGTTGGTTAGGTTTAAGTAGTTCTAAGTTCTAGGAGACTGATGACCACAGAAGTTAATTCCCATAGTGCTCAGAGCCATTTGAACCATTTTTGAACAACACAATGCATGCACATTTGCATGATTGCATTCAACATTCCGCTGTAACAGCACTTTATATTTACTCGCACTCACATTAACCTGTGATCTTGAAATATTAGTCTTCTAAATGTGTTACCTAGGCAAATTTATTCCCGAAATTTCATTGCATTAATAATTTTTGGTGTTGCGATTTTTTCTCAAAAATGGCTCTGAGCACTATGGGACTTAACATTTGTGGTCATCAGTCCCCTAGAACTTAGAACTACTTAAACCTAACTAACCTAAGGACATCACACACATCCATGCCCGAGGCAGGATTCGAACCTGCGACCGTAGCGGTCACGCGGTTCCAGACTGAAGCGCCTAGAACCGCACGGCCACACCGGCCGGCGCGTTTTTTTTCTGTCAGTGTTTGTAGATACTCATATAAACAATAAATTATTAAATTCAAGTCGAAACTACTAACGGTTCACTTCCTCCCGAAAAAATTAGGACTTTGGTACAGGGTTCATGACAGCATTAGGTCCGTTGCATGTTCTACATGTAATGTATGGGTAAAGCGCGTCTGAGGGCATATCACCTCAAACACGGTCGTGGCTACACTCCGACTGAAACAACTTCTTACCTGAGGTTTGTCACGTGACATTAGAGCGTTGCTGCAGCGGCTGTCAGATGCGCGATGGTTCTGGGTCGGACAACACGGATCGGCGAGCCAGCGTGGTGATAAGGCATTTTTGCCCACTGCGGTCGGCGAGAGTTGAACGGGACCTGCCCATCATTTTACAGGACAATGCTCAAGCACGTACAGTGCAAGCTGTTACCGATTTTTTGACTGATGGGGCTGCTAAGTGCTACACCACATATTGCACAACCCTGACTTAAGCCCTCGTAGGTTCAACTCGATTTCTTAACTGAAAGAAACACTTTATGTCATTCGCTTTAGAACTGCTACAAATTAATCGGGCAATTGACCGCGCCGCTCCAACTGTCAACACAACTAGCACTGCTAAGAGTATCCTACGACTTCCACACCGCTGGCAACGGGTTATACACAATGCTGGTGACTACTTTGAAGGTCAGTACAACTTTGAAACACGTATTAATTTTGTACGAGCTGTAAATAAATAATTTCCACTATTAAAGTTCCAACCCTCGTAGCTTGATTAAAGTGCTTCATTAATTGTAGGACATGGGTTTTCTACTTAAAGGTGTGATGTGTCTGTATTTGTGGGTATGTTCAATGGCATGTGTGGATACTGTCTGCAGAAGGTGTTGCGAATAAATTTAGTAGCACAAAAGTAATACCTTAAAGCGTCATGCCTGATGCTGTATCTGTGCTATATGAACAGCGGAAGTGTACTGAGTGATCAATAGTTTTTCTTTATTATTTTGTGGGAGCTGTCAGCGAGAAAAAGTTTTGAAAGTGGTTGTGTAAAGTCTGTTGGAGGTATTGTTATTCTGATATACTAGATAAATATGATCTGTGTAATTTTCGCGCTGTGGATTAAATTGCCTCAAGACGTATTTACAGGTTATAACCACAGTATTTGTCTTCTTATGCTAACATAAAACTATACCTCTTAATGAGTAAATTATCACAGCATTGAAAATTTTTAAATTCGGTCAGTAGTTACCTGAAATACTGAAATTGAAATTTTTGTTGCCCCTGCAAGTTGTTAGATAGGCAGTTTGCAAGTTGAACTTGGTGAACGGCTACTGCTTTAGCTATTTAATGATTAGAGCTGCGACTCTCTATGACAAGGAGAACGGCAACCAGAGTGTATTCGTGTAGTTCTCATTTAGTCTTTTTACCAAGCCTGGTAAGGTATACAGTTAGGTGAGAAAAGTCATGGGATACCTCCTAATATTGTGTTGGACCTAATTTTGCCCGCGTAGTGTACCAGTTTGAAGTGGGCGTGAACTCAAGTAATCGCCGGGGGCTCCGTGCAGAAATATTTAGCCATGCTGCATCTGCAGCCGCCCATAAATAATAAAGTATCGCCGGCGCTGGATGTTCTGTACGAAGTTATCTGTCGATTATGTCCCACAAATGTTCGATGGTATTCGGGCTGGGCGACCTGGGTGGCCAAATCATTCGTTCGAATTGACCAGAACGTACTTCGAACCAATCACGAACTGTTGTGGTCCCGTGCCATGGTGCATCGTCATCCATACAAATTAAAAAAAAAAAGGTGTGTGAAATCTTATGGGACTTAACTGCTAAGATCATCAGTCGCTAAGCTTACACACTACTTAACCTAAATTATCATAAGGACAAACACACACACCCATGCCAGAAGGAGGACTCGAACCTCCGCCGGGACCAGCCACATACAAATTCCTTCGTTGTTTGGAAACATGAAGTCCAGGGATGGCTGCATATGAAGTAGCTGAAAATAACCATTTCCAGTCAATAATCGGTTCATTTCGGCCAGAGGCTCCAGTCGATTCCAGGTAAACAGGGCCCACACCATTATGGAGCCACCACCAGCTTCCAGAGTGCGTTGGTGGGTTCATGGCTGGTCTGCGCCAAACACGATCCCTACCATTAGCTCTTACCAACTGAAATAGGGACTCATCTGACCAGGCCACGATTCTTCAGTCGTCTAGAGTCCAACCAATTTGGTCACGAGCCCAGGAGAGGCATTGCGTGTGAAGTCGTGCTGCCAAAGGCCATTAACGCCATGTCGCCAAGATGTCGTAACGGATATGCTCGTCGTACGTTCCAGGTAGACTTCTGTGGTTATTTCACGAAGCGTTGCCTGTCTGTCAGCGCTGCCGCGATTTTTAACTGAAGACCGTCAGCAGCTGCGTTGTTGATGGTGAGAGGTAATGCCTGAAATGTGGTGTTCTCGGAACTCTGTTGACGCTGTGGATCTCGAAATATTGAATTCCCGAACGATTTTTCGAAATGGAATATACCACTCGTCTAGCTGCAACTACCATTCCGCATTAAAACTTTGTTAATTCCTTTCGTGCGGCCAAAATAACATCGGGAACCTTTTCACGTGAATCACCTGCGTACAAATGACAGCTCCGCCGATGCACTGCTCTTTTACACCTTGTGTACGCGATACTACCACCATATGTATATATGCATGTTGCTATCCACTGATTTTTGTCATGACAGTGTTTCAGGTACGAACTTTTATAGATTTTGGTGTTTTATGAGAAGTACTGAATGTGCCTAAAATGTGTGGATATCAGATATTGTGACATTCAGGAAAGATCTATGTGACTGAAAGAAAACAGAGAGAGGGACAGAGATAAGAGAGCTGCGAGCAGTCTCAAGCTACAGTATAACGTGGCGCTTTGTTACTGGTCCAACATCTCCACCTGTAGCTCCAGGGTGCGGAAGGGCGGTTAATCTTCGGATTGCGTAAATCATAAATGTAATTTATGCCTCAGCAGCCATTAACGCCACGATGTATGTTAGGGGCTGTCAGTGCCCCTCTGACTGGCTACCCGACAAGGACGTTTAGTGGTGTAAATGACGGCCTCGCAGACTGCACAGTGCAGTGCGGCGGCTCCGTATTTTTTTTTTTTTTTTGGGGGGGGGGGGGGGGTGGAGGGGGAGGGGAATTGACTTTAATGACTTATTTAAAAATGGCTTCTTTTATTCAATTAGGTAGTGGAAACTCATTAAGCAGAAGCCAACGCCACCTTGCGCCCTTGATTTAGGGTTATGAAAAACCGACTGGCTGAAAACCATCAGGTATTTTAAAACTTCCTGGCATATTAAAACTGTGTGCCCGACCGAGACTCGAACTCGGGACCTTTGCCTTTCGTGGGCAAGCGCTCTACCATCTGAGCTACCGAAGCACGACCCACGCCCGGTCCTCACAGCTTTACTTCTGCCAGCACTTGCTCGCGAAAGGCAAAGGTCCCGTGTTCGAGTCTCGGTCGGGCACACATTTTTAATCTGCCAGGAAGTTTCATATCAGCGCACACTCCGCTGCAGAGTGAAAATCTCATCCTGGAATCAGTATTTTAGTTCTGAATAAACAGTATTTTTCGGTATTTGTTTGGTCTCAGTTATAACAGGAGTTTTTATTTTTTACTAATAACCGGGTAAATATACCGAAACATCAGTTAACCATATCAGCGATCCTAAAAGTTTAAGTTTTTCTATAAACATTTTTTAATGAGTGAGTAATTTTTATTCGTAAAATTTGCATTGCTTTGAAATATTGGGCTATTATAGAAAATGTGCCGACTAAAACGAGCAACAAACACATGCCATAGGAAATGGTACAGCACTGCTGACACAATTGACACAATAACGTATCTGTTATCACGTGGCGTGCTGTGCTACACGCTACGCATGTAAATACAATGTGCAAGACTTGCCCCACTGGTCTATACGGTCGTTTCTCAATGTCGTCGTCAGACATCACTTGTATTACAAAATGACACCATCAGTAGTCTGCAAGTATTTATCGTAGTGCGGTATCAAAAAATGGTCAAATGGCTCTGAGCACTATGGGACTCAACTGCTGTGGTCATAAGTCCCCTAGAACTTAGAACTACTTAAACCTAACTAACCTAAGGACAGCACACAACACCCAGCCATCACGAGGCAGAGAAAATCCCTGACCCCGCCGGGAATCGAACCCGGGAACCCGTGCGTGGGAAGCGAGAACGCTACCGCACGACCACGAGATGCGGGCAGTGCGGTATCAGTGACGATTATAAATGGAAGAAGCCACACACAACTTATGACGCAATATAAGGAGAAAAGTTAAAAGTCAATGGTTCATTCATAATCGCAATAAAAACAGAAATCTGCTGATCTTCTGCTTGTGTATACATAACATGTCTTTATCTGCTTGTAGTCCTTAAAAACTTACGAAACGAAAAACAGAGTTCTTCAACGTCAGTTTTTACTCTTAAACACTGGTTACTCGTAATGTCCTAATAGTGATATGGTTCCCGATTAAAAAATGATTTTTGAGCTAAGTTTGGAAACGTTAGACTCAATACGAGAATACTAGTGATTTTTTGTAGCAGTCAGCCGAATATCACTTTTCGAGAAAATCAGTGATCGGTCGGCAGACTAAATTTCCTTTCATTTGCCAGTTTAATTTAACATTTTTATTCTATTTATCTTGAAACTGAGGGAGTGATTTCTACATTTACTGAAGGAAACAACAAGAATAAAGATCCGAAAATCGGTTATTTCGCAAACGTACTATTCTGAGCGATTTTAACGGTCCGGTTAAAATGGCGTTGGAAAAAACAAAAAAAACAAAAACAAAGATGTAACCGAAAACCGGTTGTTTCAGCTGTAACTGCCACCCCTATCTGGAATGCGCTACTTTCTTCATTGTGTATTTCCTTCAGGTCATTGGCGTTGACAACAAAAGGGTCTCCTTTGTACCTTTGTGAGGGACGCAGTGTTACAGTGCAGAATTGTGCATCAGTTATCTTAGTGAAACTTCCTGGCGGATTAAAACTGTGTGCCGGACCGAGACCCGAACTCGGGACCTTTGCCTTTCGCGAGCAAGTGCTCTACCAACTGATCTACCCAAGCACGACTCACGCCCCGCCCTCACAGCTTCACTTCTGCCAGTACCTCGTCTCCTACCTTCCAAACTTTGCCCGCGAAAGGCAAAGGTACCGAGTTCGAGTCTCGGTCCGACACACAGTTTTAATCTGCCAGGAAGTTTCATATCAGCGCACACTCCGCTGCAGAATAAAAATCTCATTCTGGAAACATCCCCAAGGCTGTGGCTAAGCCATGTCTCCACAATATCCTTTCTTTCGGAAGTGCTAGTTCTGCAAGGTGCGCAGGAGAGCTTCTGTAAAGTTTGGAAGATAGGAGACGAGGTACTGGCAGAAGTAAAGCTGTGAGGACGGGGCGTGAGTCGTGCTTGGGTAGCTCAGTTAGTAGAGCACTTGCCCACGAAAGGCAAAGGTCCGGAGTTCGAGTCACGGTCGGGCACACAGTTTTAATCTGCCAGGAAGTTTCATATCAGCGCACACTCCGCTGCAAAGTGAAAATCTCATTCCAGTTATCTTAGTGACAGTAACGGGATATCCTCCTCTAGAATTAGTTTTTCTCAACAGCAGTAGTCGATACCAGTATTATTTTCCGAATTTTTGACAGGTCAGGAACTCAGTTACTTTTCTAAGAACCTTGATATAATTTCATACACAGTATGTAATATCTCAAGCTAAATTTATGAGAAGGAATGACTTTATAAAATATTTTAGTTTCGATGTTATAATCGATAGATACTGATTCTGAATGTACAATTAAATTAATTTTTTGAGAAACATTTGAAATTATGAAATGTTTGCACACTTAAAATTTCTGACTACACATTCCTGTATTGTTTACTATGTTTATTTCTGGATTCGTTTATGAAACAATAACCGAAGTTAATAATGTAAGGAAGACTAGTAGGAATTCATTTAATAAGAAAAATTGTAAACCCTTTTGGAATATTGTTATTTCCTCAGAGTGGGAGAGTGATAATCTTGCCTGTGAGTTATCGGACGTAGTTTTGTATAATAGGTGCGAACAATGTAATTTCGGCTTTGTTAATATGAAAAACAGAATACTGTATGATATGCTAAAATGTGGAAAATCAATGGAAAATTAATTTACGTAAAAATTCTGCAGCAACAATCTTGCAATTTATTTCGTTCAAACCGTGACGACCTGATATTAGACTTTCAGCGTCAATAATAAGAACCCTAGACAAGAAGAACTAGTGCCATCTCAGCATGAGGAGCTAAGTAAACTTGAAAGTTTATTGTAATCGTCGCTTCTCTCAAATCTTCATAAAAGACTTTGGTTATTGATCACTTGGACTGGGCATTGTTTAATGTGGACAATAGATGGAAGAAGTAAGGAGGGGGGAGATGACATGACGTAGCAAATTTCCTCCCCATCTATAACTTGTGCTTGCGTTAATGTACGACGTATTGCTTGTTTTTCTTACACAGGCTGCTCTTAAACATTTGTATTGTGCAGAAAGAGGTCTTATTTGATTGGCGCTCAAAAGAGAAAGTTAAAAGCCTGCTGAGGCAAGAAGCTGTAAAGACAATGAAGAACCGATAAAATCTTCCAGCGATCACTTCCCCAACCGGTAAACAAATATATGCTAAAACTAGTAATGAAAGTGAAAGCGCAGAAAAATCTGGCAATTTAAAAGTTGATAATGAAAGTGAATATAGTTCCAAAAACGAAAAGGGTGAGGTTTCTCACAGTTTTCGAGTTTATATGGAACACAGTACCAGCTGTAGAACATAATCGTGTGTAAATTCTGGTGATGCACAACTTGAAAACAGACCATCAGCAATAGACGTCGATTCTCCACAAACACATTCTTCTCACCTTCAAGATAATCAGCAAAATGCAACTTTTAGTACTGATAGGCGATTATGCCTAGATAACCTGATTGAAGACATTAAACAAAAAACAGTAGATCATCGGGCTATCCCTAGAGATATTAAGACAAAAAGATAGTTTACCTACGATTATTATTACAATTATACTGAAACAGGTCAGAAAGTTGAACGATTTGGCAATGCTATTCCCCTAACTTAAACGCAGTGTGGTATTATACACATCTGATTTATCCGCCGGAACCAGGCAGCAACTTTCAGTTAAAATGTCCTCCACTGCATAGGAATTACATAATGTGTGTACGAGTACAGGTGGTGACGCAGAAACGAAGACATGTGGACCGTTTGTGTCTGGCTGTGAATCGTGCACGGATAGACAAAGCTGTTTAGGTTACCGGTAGAGTAAAGTGTGAAATCCGGGTTTCAGTCCCGGTCGGGCACAAATTTATTTCGTGTGTAAATGCAATTTTTGTGTAGCGTTCTGGTTATTCAGAGACGTAGAAAATGCAAACCGTGATGGATAAGTTAATGCGTACATCAGCGGTAGAGTGTATTCCACGTACAAGCTCAATTATGGTGTGTGGATGGCTGATGTTTTCGTATCTGGTCTTCGATGGTTTATTAGTAAACAAGGTGCCCAAAATTTATTTGCGGGGGAGCCCCCCAGAACCTTATTTACGCCATTGCGGACGCCGCGTGATAGCTGCTGCAGGAAACACAAATTTAAGCCAAGTGACCCTGTTGGTCCTATGTAAAGAGACAGTCCCAGCAACAAGACAGCACATTTTCTAATGACAACGTAAAGAGACATCTAAAAAAAAGAAAAAAAAACCTAAATCACCTTTACGAAAGGATCCTGATGAAACTTAACACATCTATTTATTAGTTACCGTCAACCGTCTAGTCCTAACCGCCAACTACCTCCCATAATCGGTATCACTGCGGCAATGGCGTCTTACAAAAATAGAAACTATCGAACAGTTAACTCTGTCACGGTGATAATTTCAAATTCTAAGGAGATGTATCAAAATAAAAAAAAATAAAAAACACTTCCGTTTTTAATTATACTGCCGGAAAAAAATAAGGTAATTTTATTGACAAGCGATGTGACAGGTAGTTCATCACTGTAGTAGTATATGGTAAATTCCGACCAATGTCCACACATTCGCATCAGTACACGGTGTACCAATTCTGTTGGTAACGCAGGCGTTATTCTCGCATGCAAACAGTGATAAAGTCGAGAATGGCGTTCTGCGATAGATTATCCCAAGCGTCTTGCTCCTTTTCTTCCAGTTTGGCAATATTACTTGCAGGCCCTGGAAACGATGAAGTTCCCGCTTCATCATTTCCCATACGTGTCAGTTTAGCTAGAGTTCTGGTGGTCTTATTAGCTAGGGAAGTTGTACACCACGAAGCAGCAATATGTGGGCGTACATTGTCCTGCTGAAACAGCACATCATCTTCCTGTCGCAATAATGGCAGTAACACCAGCGGTATGCGGGCGTGGATTGTCCTGCTGAAACAGCACATCATCTTCCTGTTGCAGAAAGGGCAGTAGCATGGGGATAACAGCCTGTGCAATGTAGTGGGTACTGATTACTTTACCTGACAGGAACACCAAATAAAACCTGGGGTGGGACCTGTGTGTTGGGGCAAATGCACTCTGCAACAGGCAGCTCACCAAGCCTACGCCTCACACGTGCATCTCCATCACTCGCATAGAGACAGAACCAAATATCATCACTGAAGACAACCATAAAACATTCCATTCTTCAGTCAACTCTTTCGTGACACCAGTGCAGCCCTCTTAGCGGTGTGGTGATGTCAGTGGCAGTCTGCCCAGAGGCACACTTGATCTTAAATCTGCTGGGAGCAGGCTGTTGCCAGTGGTACCTGATGATACAGCAGGTACGTCTGTACTACTTGCAAGTCCAGAACCTGGTCTACAGCTGTGCGAATGTCCCACAGAACACTGTTGAAAGCAACGACACACTTCCAATACACTGTGCCCAACATGTACAGCAATCCGGCTGCACTCCCACCATGCTTACCGCAGGCCCCCAATGCGACCCAGCTGAAAAGGATGTAACTGTTCTAGAGGAGCATGTACTGATCGGTGCAGCACGCTTGTACCCAAGAATGAATGTTGCAAACGCTGTTCAACTATAAATTCGTCACAGTTACTGACTGCCGAATCAAAACAAAGGGTGCGCAGACTGGCCTCCTGACCGCCATCTGATCGCCGATGATCGTGACGAATGAATCGCTAACGTTACAATGGTTCTAATGGCTCTGAGTACTATGGAACTTAACATCTGAGGTCATCAGTCCCCTAGACTTAGAACTACTTAAACCTAACTAACCTAAGGACATCACACACATCCATGCCCGAGGCAGGATTCGAACCGTAGCAGCAGCGCAGTTCCAGGCTGAAGCACCTAGATCCGCTCTGCCACAGCCAGCAACGTTACAATCCATCAATATTTACCGGGTCTGTTCAAAAAATTTCGGCACATTCATAATTTCACGCCAATGGTGTTGGAGCGAAATGCGGTTGGCATCCCTGCACACGATTGTGTTTAATGTATAACTGCCGTAAGTTTCATTGTTGTATATCAGTTATTGTTCTGCGCTGCATTGAGTAGAACATTGTGTCGTACTGTTTGCGAATTCCGAGGTGACAGAGTTAGAGGAGCAACGCGTCCGCATTAAATTTTGCGTGAAACTCAAGGAAACCTTTACAGAGACACACTAAATCACGCAGGAAGCATATGGTGATGAGTTCTTAAGCCGTACTCGGTGTTACGAATGCTTCACACGATTTAAAAATGCCCGAAAGGAATTTAAAGGTGACCCTTGTTTGGGACACCCTTCGACGTCTACCGACGGTGCTCAGATTAGGAACGTCAACGACATTGTGCTTCCCAGTCGAAGAGTGACTCTTCGAGACATTGTAGAAGAGTGTAACATTCCAATCTGCTTATGTCGTGGAATCCTGTCACAGCATATTGGAATGTATCGTGTAGCCGCCAGGTTGGTCCCACGGCTCATGAGTCAAGACCAGAACGACCTCCGCCTCGCAATCTGTGAAGAGCTTTTGGATCGCACAAATGAGAACTAGATGTTCCTTAATAAAATCATTCCTGGTGGTGAGACATGGGCCTACGGCTATGATTTTGAGACCAAGGTTCAATCTTCACAATGGGTCAGGAAACCAGGTCAAATGTCAAATCCATGCTGATAGTTTTCTTTGACTTTGAAGGAGCAGTTCCTCATGAATTTGTGTCACAGGGACAAACTGTTATTCGATGATTCTATCGGGACGTGTTGCGAGGCCTGCGAGAACATGTGTGAAGGTAACGACCTGAAATGTGGCAAGACAATTCAAAGCTCTTGCTTCACGATAACTCACCCGCGTATTCATCCGTGTTCGGGCGTGACTATTGCACAAAAAACGAAATCACTGTGCTGCCTCATCCTCCGTATTCTCCAGACCTGGCCCCTGCGGAAGTTGAAAACCTCGTTGAAAGGACAAAGATTAGCATTGATAGACGAGATAGAAGAAAATTCACAGACGGCACTTCACGCGATCCAGCAACAGGCGTACCAAGACAGCTTCTGGAAGGGAAACAGCGTTGGAAGCGGTGTATCAATTGTGGAAGAGAGAATTTCGGAGGAAATGATGCACAATAAGTCAAAGGTAAGCGTAGAAAAATTTTGTGGACGAAGTTGCGGAAACTTTTGAACAAACCTCGTACATATTATATTCTGTTGCCAAGGAACACAGTACATTTGTTTTCTGAGTATAATACCATGACATAATTTCGGTCGTCTTCTTATCTCGGAAACATAGAAAATCGTTACGCAATGCTTTTTTTGTTGTTATTGTTGTTGTTGCGGTCGTTAATTCGAAGACAGCTTTAAAAGTGCTCTCCACAGTAGCTGTTTATGGTATTATAGCCCCACAGAACAGGTGTCCCACGTAACTTCATGTGATTACCGGTCTCTTGAAAGATAAGGCCACTGATTGTAATCTTTAGTAGACAGACAGACAAGACAGAAAAATTAGTGTGTGTACTATGTTTCTTAGTGCTCTATAAGGACATGAACATTTATCTATTAAATTACATCGCTGGGGGCATGTTAGAGACTTAGTGTATTGTAATTGTAAGCGACAGGGTAAGAGTAGACTAATTGTTTTGAAGAACAAACCCCTCTAGAGGGGACCTATTTTTGACCGCATGTGAAGTCCAGGAGATGGAATGTTGGCGCTCGCGTGTATTTGCGATGCACACACATTTCTTAAGCTAGTTGTCATGGCAGTGAGTTGAAACGATTTCCGTTCATAATGAAAGTGCCACTGTGGTCATCCAGAGTGGCCATATTAAACAGTGTGTGGCGAAAAATTCTCCTCTTTCATCATATTACGACGACATCACTGTTACAATGTCATCTTTTGCGTAAGAACAACTTGGCAGTGCTTTTACGTGCATATCTGCTTCAGAGAAATTTTAAAGTGATTCATTATAGTTGAAAATTGTTATATTTTGTATTTATTGTTACTTCGGATGAAGTCCCGTTTACTGTTACCGTCGCTGAAAGTCCCAGTATAACTGTGAAAATAAAAATGGAATGTACCTGATGAAATTCTGTTTATTTGAATTTTGTATTGAATCTCCAAATTCTTATTGGTGTATTGGATAGTGATAATAGACATTTTATTATTACGAATAATTAATTATTAAAAAACAGAAAGAGGTAAAAGCAGTTTGTTAACTGAATTTTGATATTTACGTGTTTCCTACGTTGTGGATTTGCTGTGAGGTTTTCGTCTAGCCTAGCATTCATTATTTCAGCATTATTTCCTCTTCAGTTATTTAAAATCCATAAACAGTAGTTTACTGAGTGATTACATGAGTTCTGGTTTGTTTCGTTTTAAGCGTTTTGTACCGACGAGAGTTTATGTGTAGTGGCGCTCCGACCATTGCTACGTATCAGTTCTCGATAAGCGTACAGCCTGCCAGTTCGTCACTCTTTCAATAGATAGAAATTAAAACGACTTAGTGCAGCTTCAGGGCTCTCATACATGTAAGGGATTTGTTTTGTTAAACACGCGTGGGTTGCAATTGAGATAAATCGTACTTTATACGAGATATCATAAATTGAGATACATTGTCTGATAATCCATTGATTGAAGCAGCGGACTAGCGAATGTATTTTAATTAATTATCCATTTTGTATACAACAAAACAGGCAGTAAGCAACGGAAATAATTCTGCCCTAACGCGTTCTACACAACTGTTGTTGTTGCTGTGGTCTTCAGTCCAGAGACTGGTCTGATACAGCTCTCCATGCTACTCTATCCTGTGTAAGCCTCTTCGTCTCCGAATAGCTACTGCAACCTACGTCCTCCTGAATCTGCTTAATGTAAAATTCTCTTGGTCTCCCTATACGATTTTTACCCTCCACGCTTCCCTCCAATACTAAATTACTCATCCCTTGATGCCTCAGAACGTGTCCTACCAAACGATCCCTTCTTCGAGTCAAGTTGTGCCACAAATTCCTCTTCGCCCCAATTCTGTTCAGTGCCTCCTCGTTAGTTACGTGATCTACCCTTCTACTCTTCAGCATTATTCTGCAGCGCCACATTTCGAAAGCTCCTAATGTTTCCTTGTCTACATTGTTTATCATCCATGTTACATTCTCATACATGACTACACTCCATACAAATATTTTCAGAAAATACTTCCTGACACTTTAAATCTATACACGATGTTAACAAATTTCTCTTCTTCAGGAACGCTTTCCTTGTCATAGCTAGTCTACATTTTATATTCTCTCTACTTCGACCGTCATCAGTTACTTTGCTCCCCAAATAGCAAAACTACTCTACTACTTGAAGTATATCATTTCCTAATTTAATTCCCTCAGCATCACCTGATTTAATTCGACTACATTCCATTATCCTCGTTTTGCTTTTGTTGATGTTCACCTTATATCCTCCTTTGAAGACACAGACCACTACATTAAACTGCTCTTCCAGGTCCTTTGCTGTCTCTGACAGAATTACATTGTCATCGACAAACCTAAAAGTATTTGTTTCTTCTCCATGGATTTTAATTCCTACTCCAAATTTTGCTTTTGTTTCCTTTACTGCTTGCTCAATACACAGATTGAATAACATCGGGGATGGGCTACAACCCTGTCTCACTCCCTTCTCAATCACTGCTTCCCTTTCATGCCTCTTCACTCTTATATTTGCCATCACTTCTATACACGTCTATCACTTCTATACACATTGTAAATAGCCTTTTGCCCCCTGTATTTTACCCCTTCTACCTTCAGAAATTAAAAGAGAGTATTCCAATCAGCCGTGTCGAAAGCTTTCTGCAAGTCTACAAATGTTAGAAACGTAGTTTTGCCTTTCCTTAATCTGTCCTCTAAGACAGGTCGTAGGGTCAGTAATGCCTCACGTGTTCCAACATTTATAAGGAATCCAAACTGACCTTCCCCGAGGTCGGCTTCTACGTTTTTCCATTCGTCTGTAAAGAATTAGTGTTAATATTTTGCAGTCATTACGTATTAAACTGAGAGTTCGGTAATTTTCACCCCTGTCGACACCGGCATGTTTTGAGATTGGAATTATTATGTTATTCTTGTAGTCTGGAGGTATTTCGCCTGTCTCATACATCTTGGTCATCAGATGGAAGATTTTTGTCATGGCTGACTCTCCCAAGGCTGTCAGTACTTCCAATGAAATGTTGTTTACTCCCAGGGCCTTGTTTCGACTTAGGTCTTTCAGTGCTCTGTCAAATTCTTCACGCTGTATCACATTCCCATTTCATATACATCCTCTTCCATTTCCATAATATTTCCCTCAAGAACATCGCCCTTGTATAGAACCTCTATATACTCCTTCCGTCTTTATGCTTTCCCTTCTTTGCTTAGGATTGGTTTTCAATCTGAGCTGTCGATATTCATACAGGTTGTTCTCTTTTCTCCAAAGGTCTCTTTAATTTTCCTGTAGGCAGTTTCTATCTTACCCCTAGTGGTATATGCTTCTACATCCTTACGTCTGTCCTCTAGTCATCCCGGCTTAGCCATTTTCCACTTCTTTCGATCACATTTGTGAGACGGTTGTATTCCTTTTCGCTTGCTTCATTTACTGCGTTTTTAGATTTTCTCTTTTCTTCAATTAAATTCAATATCTCCTCTGATACCCAAGGATTTTTACTAGCCCTTGTCTTTTTACCTACTTGATGCTCTGCTTCCTTCACTACTTCTACACAACTAATATGCATTGTTAATTACTTACAATTTTAGTGTTAGTAAAATAAGGGTGATGTTACCAGCATTTGAGATGGTAAGCTGGACATATTCCCGGCTACGATTTAGCTTGTTGTGCAAGCCACGTCTTGATTCCGATCTATTCAGGCGCATAATCAAACGGTCTAGAGGTCAACGAATCGGAGGTGAAGAGGGTACGTTGCACGTGCAAGCCTCTTCATTTTTGCATAATTACTACAAGCAGCATCCATTGGAACCTTACTGTAGTCATGCTCTGCATATCTCCATTACGTAATTAACGATTCCTAGATGATTCAAAGTCTGTTGTTACATCTTTTGCCCAGTCTCCTCGAATATTTCCCATGGGATTCTGCGTTTGGAGAGGACATGCTCCATTTTCTTATCAGTCTTTGCCCAATCCGAAGTTGTCTTCTTCCATCTCTAACAATTAGTCATCGACGGGACGTTTACTCGTAATACTCCTTCCCTCTTTGAGAACGTTCCGCACCTTCAGAAGCGTCCTTCGGTCTCTTGTTTAAAACAGGCAATACAATTTAACTCAAGCAAGTTATAGCGGTTTAATAAAAGGTCGTCAGTTCAGTTTGTACATGCACTTAAGTTAACCGTGCGGTTATTAAGTTTTAGAGTTATCACAACTCTCCTTTTCATATCATTACAAAGAAACAGTTCAGAAACAACCATGCCCTAGCTAAGGGGGAAACTCTGTTTTACAGCTCTGAGCAGTAATGTATTTCATTATTAAAATCATATCCTCATGGAAGTATGTACTACTGTGATTCATTACAATTGTGATAATCTTCTTTCTAAACCGACATGATAACCACGCGATAACAATCTTCATAAAATGCTATTAAATGCACGCAGAAATGGTACATTAAGTGAGGACCCGTACACACACATGGAAACACAGCTTCAGAATCATTGATTAACCTGTTCATAATGATTCTTCATACTACTGGTTGCAGCAAGAAATGGTAGTATACTTTTTATTTTCACGCCTTTCATAGTTTACGGTCAGCTGCTACTTTCGCACCGCAACAATGTTTCGTCTAACTCATTTTGCCATTCATCTCGGTCTTCTGATGACGTTGACGATAAATGACAGCATTGTCTGCAAGCATTTTAAGATGGCTGCTCAGATGGCCTCGCAAAACATGTATATAGATCAGAAAGAGCTGAGGGCCTGTAACATCTTCTTGGAAAACGCCAGATATCAGTTCTATTCTTCTCGATGACCCTCCGTCAGTTACAACGAACTGTGACCTTCCTGACAGAAAATCACGAATCTTGTCACGCAACTGAGACGATAATCCATAAGTACGCAATTGTATTAGAAGTCACTTGTAAGGAATGCTGTTAAAAGCCTTCTGGGAATCTATAAACGTGGAAACAGTCTGAGATCTCCTGTCGATAGCACTCTTTGCTTCATGAGAATAAAGAGCTGGTTGCGTTGCACTATAACGATATTTGTGAATCCGTCCAGACCAATTTAAAATTTTCAAATGTGTGTGAATTCTTAAGGGACCACACTGCATAGGTCATTGGTCCATAGACTTACACACTACTTAAACTAACTTATGCTAAGAAAAACACACACATACCCATGCCCGAGCAATTTTGAGTAAAGAGTTTTTCCTATTAAAGGTAGTATCTTCGTATGGTTTGAACTCGATTAGTGCAGTTAGTCTAGTTTCAAACATAATTGACGAATTTTTAAAATCTTTAAAAAAGTTATATTTTAAGCCCTAGGTAACGTGTACACAATACAGTTAAAATGTGTTATGTAAATGCGATATAAACTTTAAAAGACTTTTCTATTATTTTTTAAAAAAATTTTAACTCATTACATAATGTTTCTCCATTCCTCATTTCAATAATTTTCTCTGTGTTGTTGGTTCCTGTAATGACATGCGGTGATCATCCAATAAACGGTTCACTTCCGAATTCTTCAAACTTATATTGTTTTTGGTTGTTTTCCCTGTGAAATATTCATTCCAGTATCTCATCTCTTCTCCAGGGAATTTTTATTTTGTAACAGAAATAACTCGTAAACTGGAACGCACTCGATGCCATCAGAGACGTTTGCTTCAGTGAATGGAGTACAAAATAACGCCTGATGCAAACGCGCGGGTTTCGTTATTTAGTTCAGATGGCGCGAGTGCTGACGAGCGGGTTCGCATTTATTCGTTTAATAGGGAAACACGAGCGGACGGCATCGATTGGAACAAAATGTCGAAATATCCAGACCAGTGCAGCATCCTCTCTGCTGGAAATGTGGTGTGCCGGAGTCCGCTGGAAATATGGTTTATTTGTTTTATTTTATTTGTTTAATTACTTTCCTTCTTGTCTTGAACTATATAGTCAGCGACGTTGACAACTCCTTGGGCAGTTCTACATAAATGCTCCCCTCACAGTGTTAGTACCTGTAGTTCAGTGTAGTTCACCCAGGTTAAGCGATTGCTATAAACGACAGACACGCGTTCTAGAAGTAGCTCAGGTACAATACGCGCAGGGACGTCACAGTAAGTATACGTATCTTAGATAAACTATAAACAAACAAGTACATTCAAAGATATAACGCACAAAATTTCTTAAAGGCAAGTTAGCGAACCATGGATTTTCCCTTTGTGTACTGATTTATATCGGTTAAGAACAAAACGGTGGAGTTAAGGTTTGTAAAATTCAATATTTCCATAATTTATGTCTTTCAGCTCACTGATTTACGACTGAACAAATGCTGAGATGATGTCATCAAGATATGCTTTTATCAAATAGATATTAATCTCTTCGTAACTGATGCGTGAGCCCTGAAGAAGTTTAAACGTCGGGCACCGAAACATGACTGCGCATAACCCTGTGCTGAACCAGTGGCACTGTATACCCAAGACGTACACTGTTGTCTGGCCACAGAGCCCTACCGAGGTTATCTCGCTTCCTTGGTAGAAAAGCTACAGCAGCGCCTCCACCTCCGTCCACCAATCCCCACCTATTACCCATACTACCACTTTTCCACAATTTTTTCTTTGTAGATTTATCTAATTTTATAATTTTGTAAGTGGGTTACGTAAAAGTGAATGATTCCTGAAAAATATTACTTAAATGAACGATATTTATGTAAATTACTGCGCACAGCAAGTGAAAACTGTAAATCGAGTAAAAATTTGAAAAATCAAACTGAAAGTAAAAAAAATCTATGCGCTACTATGCAGCATTGATTTTAGCGTGATCTTGAATAAAAAACAGATTTTATTTACTTCTCATAAGTTGTTAATAGCGCATAAATTATTAATAAAAAATAAAATAAAAGTGCTATACTTAAGATTTTAGAAAGTCTCTTTGTCCTGGAACTGTGTTTTTATAGTAATTTTATTTTGTTTTTCCTTGCATTGAGCGAATAAATGGTTCAAATGGCTCTGAGCACTATGGGACTCAACAGCTTAGGTCATAAGTCCCCTAGAACTTAGAACTACTTAAACCTAACTAACCTAAGGACATCACACACACCCATGCCCGAGGCAGGATTCGAACCTGCGACCGTAGCAGCCCCGCGGTTCCGGACTGCAGCGCCAGAACCGCACGGCCACCGCGGCCGGCATTGAGCGAATAAAACTCAGTGATTATGTCATCACTGAAGTCAAGTTTAACAGCTGTGTCAGTAATCTGGCGTCAAGGCGGGTGAATTTGACAATCTGCTTTTACAAATAGTTTCTTATCATTTTTATTCTGCTGAAACTGCATTCATAAGATGCTGCAGCCACTGGTGTTGCCACAAATAAAGCTATTTCCAAAAGCATCTCTCAACTCATACACTGATAAGAAACCCTTCAAAACATCCAAATGGGACGACGTGTAAATGCTCTTCATCAGCTGTTCCGCCTGAAGCTTGAGATCAGCTACTGAATACGTTTATCTACACGAAAGCTCAAGGTGTCAGGACCAGATGAGATGTCTGTAAGATTTAATAAAGATTACTCGAATGAACCTGCTCCACTTTTAGCAGTTGTTGTTGTTGTTGTGGTCTTCAGTCCTGAGACTGGTTTGATGCAGCTCTCCATGCTACTCTATCCTGTGCAAGCATCTTCATCTACCAGTACCTACTGCAACCTACATCCTTCTCAGTCTACTTGGTGTATTCATCTCTTGGCCTCCTTCTACGATTTTTACCCTCCAAGCTGCCCTCCAATGCTAAATTTGTGATCCCTTGATGCCTCAAAACATGTCCTACCAACCGATCCCTTCTTCTAGTCAAGTTGTGCCACAAACTTCTCTTCTCCCCAATCCTATTCAATACCTCCTCATTAGTTACGTGATCTACCCACCTTATCTTCAGCATTCTTCTGTAGCACCACATTTCGAAAGCTTCTGTTGTCTTCTTGTCCAAACTAGTTATCGTCCATGTTTCACTTCCATACATGGCTACACTCCATACAAATACTTTCAGAAACGGCTTCCTGACACTTAAATCTATACTCGATGTTAACAAATTTCTCTTCTTCAGAAACGATTTCCTTGCCATTGCCAGTCTACATTTTATACCCTCTCTACTTCGACTATCATCAGTTATTTTACTCCCTACATAGCAAAATTCCTTTACTACTTTAAGTGTCTCATTTCCTAATCTAATTCCCTCAGCATCACCCGATTTAATTTGACTACATTCCATTATCCTCGTTTTTCTTTTGTTGATGTTCATCTTATATCCTCCTTTCAAGACACTGTCCATTCCGTTCAACTGCTCTTCCAAGTCCTTTGCTGTCTCTGACAGAATTACAATGTCATCGGCGAACCTCAAAGTTTTTACTTCTTCTCCATGAATTTTAATACCTACTCCGAATTTTTCTTTTGTTTCCTTTACTGCTTGCTCAATATACAGATTGAATAACATCGGGGAGAGGCTACAACCCTGTCTCACTCCTTTCCCAACCACTGCTTCCCTTTCATGCCCCTCGACTCTTATAACTGCCATCTGGTTTCTGTACAAATTGTAAATAGCCTTTCGCTCCCTGTATTTTACCCCTGCCACCTTCAGAATTTGAAAGAGAGTATTCCAGTTAACGTTGTCAAAAGCTTTCTCTAAGTCTACAAATGCTAGAAACGTAGGTTTGCCTTTTCTTAATCTTTCTTCTAAGATAAGTCGTAAGGTTAGTATTGCCTCACGTGTTCCAACATTTCTACGGAATCCGAACTGATGTTCCCCGAGGGCAGCTTCTACCAGTTTTTCCATTCGTCTGTAAAGAATTCGCATTAGTATTTTGCAGCTGTGACTTATTAAACTGATAGTTCGGTAATTTTCACATCTGTCAACACGTGCTTTCTTTGGGATTGGAATTATTATATTCTTCTTGAAGTCTGAGGGTATTTCGCCTGTCTCATACATATTGCTCACCAGATGGTAGAGTTTTGTCGTGACTGGCTCTCCCAAGACCATCAGTAGTTCTAATGGAATGTTGTCTACTCCCGGGGCCTTGTTTTGACTCAGGTCTTTCAGTGCTCTGTCAAACTCTTCACGCAGTATCTTATCTCCCATTTCGTCTTCATCTACATCCTCTTCCATTTCTATAATATTGTCCTCAAGTACATCGCCCTTGTATAAACCCTCTATATACTCCTTCCACCTTTCTGTCTTCCCTTCTTTGCTTAGAACTGGGTTGCCATCTGAGCTCTTGATATTCATACAAGTGGTTCTCTTCTCTCCAAAGGTCTCTTTAATTTTCCTGTAGGCAGGATCTATCTTACCCGTAGTGAGACAAGCCTCTACATCCTTACATTTGTCCTCTAGCTATTCCTGCTTAGCCATTTTGCACTTCCTGTGGATCTCATTTTTGAGACGTTTGTATTCCTTTTTGCCTGCTTAATTTACTGCATTTTTATATTTTCTCCTTTCATCAATTAAATTCAATATTTCTTGTGTTACCCAAGGGTTTCTATTAGCCCTCGTCTTTTACCTACTTGATCGTCTGCTGCCTTCACTACTTCATCCCTCAGAGCTACCCATTCTTCTTCTACTGTATTTCTTTCCCCCATTCCTGTCAATTGTTCCCTTATGCTCTCCCTGAAACTCTCTACAACCTCTGGTTCTTTCAGTTTATCCAGGTCCCATCTCCTTAAATTCCCACCTTTTTGCAGTTTCTTCAGTTTCAATCTGCAGTTCATAACCAATAGATTGTGGTCACAATCCACATCTGCCCCTGGAAATGTCTTACAATTAAAAACCTGGTTCCTAAATCTCTGTCTTACCATTATATAATCTATCTGATACCTTTTAGTATCACCAGGCTTCTTCCATGTATACAACCTTCTTTTATGATTCTTGAATCAAGTGTTAGCTATGATTAAGTTATGCTCTGTGCAAAATTCTACAAGGCGGCTTCCTCTTTCATTTCTTCCCCCCAATCCATATTCACCTACTATGTTTCCTTCTCTCCCTTTTCCTACTGACGAATTCCAGTCACCCATGACTATTAAATTTTCGTCTCCCTTCACTACCTGAATAATTTCTTTTATCTCGTCATACATTTCATCCATTTTAGCAGTTATTTATCGCAAATCGCTTGAGCAACGATAGGTACCCAACGACTCGAAAAAAGCGCAGGTCATTCCCGTTTTTAAGAAATTCTGTATAGACCCACACAATTACAGGCCGTTATCGTTGACGTAAATCTGTCGTAGAGTTATGGAACATGCTTTATGCTCAAGAATTATAAAGTTTCTGAACAATGAACATCTTCTCTATAAAAATCAACATTGATTTTGCCACCAGAGATCCTGTGAAACTCAGTTCGCTCTGTTCCTCCATGAGATCCACAGCGCATGTTGATACCGTGTTCCTTGACTTCAGTAAGGCATTTCATACCGTCCTGTATTGCCGTTTAATGAACAAAATACCAGCTTACGGAGTATCAGAGCAGACTTGCGATTGCATTTAAGACTTTCTTGCAGACAGAACTCAACACGTCGCTCTTAACGGAACAAAATCGACAGGTGTAAAGGTAATATCCGGAGTACCACAGGGAAGTGTGATAGGACCGTTGCTGTTTACAATATACAGGGTGATTATAATTAAACTAAAGAAATAAGACCACTGGTCAGAATGACGACAAATTGCAACGGAATATTATCGGACAAGGGGTAAACGTATGGCAGAAGAAAAACAAATAGTTACACAATGTAGCAATAGGTGGCGCTGTAAATATCATTTTAATAGTGGTCAACTACAAATGACAAATCAATCATACAACAATGACTAAGGTGTACGTACGACGTTAAACAAACTGTACTACTAAGTGTGCATGGGTGTACAGGTATGATAGTTACGGAAGCTCATCCACCACGACAAGGTCATATCACATCGGAAGGCAAAAATCTGTTTTTAATTGCCCTGAGGCCAGAAAGCGCATAAAAAACATCAATTAAATCGCTTTTTTAATTATCATGAGCTCAAAAACCGCATAAAAAGCAACAATCAAAATCAAATCGGATTATTAATTTCCGCGTGAGTGGCGCAAAACATGGTCAATATGCTGTCCACCGTTTTCTGCAATAAGTTGAAATCGAGAAACAGCAAGTTCCACAGCTGATCGAAGTGTTTCCGGGGTCACTTTCAGAATATGTTGCGCAATGCGTGCCTTCAGTGCAGCTAAGTTTGCAATTGCCGCACTGAACACAACGTCTTTCAGATCGCCCCACAGCCAGAAGTCACACGGGTTAAGATCAGGTGATCAGGGCGGTCAGGCTGTAGGGAAATGGCGGCTGATAAGTCTAGCGTTTCCGAAACGGCGCTTCAGCAGCTGCTTAACTGGATTTGCAATCTGTGGATTTGCGCCATCTTGCATAAAAATAATCCCATCCACGCATTCACGCTATTGGAGAGCTGAAATGATGTGGTTGCGCAAAAGACACTCATAGCGCATACCAGTGACGGTACAGTTAATAGCACAGAAGCACCTGTCTCTTCGAAAAAATATGACCGTATGTGCGGTAAACCCGCAACACACAGTGACTTTTTCAGGATGAAGTGGTACTGGTTCATTTGCGTGTGGATTTTCCGTTGCCCATATTCGACAATTCTGTGTATTGACACATCCTGTCAGATGGAAGTGGGCTTCGGCTGTCCACAAAATCTTCCGCGGCCAATCTCTACTCGAGAAAGAAATTCTAAAGCAGAGGTCTCTCTTGTTGGCAGGTCAACAGTAAGCAACTCGTACACATGGGTAATTTTGAATCGATTGCAAAGAAGGATGTTTCGTATGAGTTTACGCACCGTGCTCACGGGTATGTCCAATGTTTGGGCAATTCTTCGTACACTACACGTTTGCACACCACCACTCGTCTCCTCCTGCAATGGTGTGGCTGCTGCTTCCACTGACGTCGAATCGATTCGTTTCCTCCCTCTACTAGGTTGTACACCAAAAGAACCTGTCTTTTCGAATTTCCGAATCATTTTCTCCAGACCCAAGGCAGTCATCGGATCAAAGCCCTTTTTCAAACCCTTCTGTGTCCGGAATTTCAACAGAGCGACGTGTGTACAGTCACCATTCTTGTAATAAGGCATTACAAGCAGAGCGTATTGCCCACTAGGAGAATATTCGAGAAATTGCAGTAGAGCCAATACAGAGGCTTACCGACAGTCATTGTTTCCACGCTTTATTCACGAGTGGAAAAGGGTTGGAGGGATCAGATAGTGGTTCCGAAAGTACACTCCGCCACACAACATTAGGTGGCTTTCGGAGTGTGATGTAGGTGTAGATGTAGATGCACAGGAGATTACAACACATGAAAAGTTGAAACAAAAGAAAGTCTAGATATCTCGAACAACACTGAAGAAAACCCATTGATTGGAAGAGTGACGAATTTAAATTCTCTACTGTTTGGATGGAGTGATAGCAGACCAATTCTGTAAGGTTAAACTCTTCACAAAGACACAAAAACGAACAATACTACGTGGAAGAAACGCGTTGAAGTCATGAGAGATTCTCTAAAATTCTTCACGGTTAGTCTTATAATACGAACAAGAAAAAATTTTACGTATTAACAACGCAGTATCCGTGAGTTAATAATGAAGTCAGATGGTAAAAGTGTTCAACCTTTGCTCAGCCATGTGGTATTTTCTTATTCAAAGAAAATTAAAAACATAAAAATGTAGTGCCCCAATCAGCGACCGACGCAAGTAACAGGATCGCGCGACTAGACTACGTTGGACACGCTATTATCTCTCTCAAACGTGCCGTTCCACAGTTCGCCACCATGCGGCCTGAAATCTGATTGGTTCGTGGGATCAGAACTCAAGAGAGACCTTGTGCCCACTTAACACGTGTGCCAAAGACAACTACGTCTGCAGATATCGACATCTTAGTAAGAAATGCAACTTTTCAGTGAAACTACGAGTTAACAACTCATGAAATAATTTAGCTGTGGTAGTTGCCAAGGTGACGCTTAACTTTCAACTGTCCTAATGGAGCGTAGTGGGTCGCCTCTCTAACCCGACTGTGTCCGCGCCCTAGGTGCGGGCAGGTAGTGGCTCTTTGTGCTGCTGCGGGCCATTGTTTCTCTCCCTCACACAGAACGGAAACTCGGGTACTGCAACACGGACTCCATGCTGTGAATGGCAGGACGGGTGGACCAGGCACTGTGTAGACGTCATATTAGCTACGTTTATGAACAGGCGGCTGCTTGTAGCACAAACATTATGACGAAACTTCTAATCCTTCGTTGCTGTCGAGTGTTAGAATGATCTATTTTAGCCACTAATTGTAGGGTCTTATGGGAAGATAGGAACTGTTCAGGCAGCATCCACAGTCTGTCGCATAAGAATATGGAGCGTGAAAGCGTTTGCAGGTCCAGTAAGTCTTTCCTTTGTCCTTCTTTGTGGGACTATTCCACTTCATATCGTGCCGTAGCGTTACTTCTAAATGTTTCGTATTACACGACGGATTCTTAGCGAAGTGGTCTTCAAGGAAGTGGAGCATGTAGGAAGAGAAAAGCTACGACCTCTCAGGTTTGCTCAGCGTGATTGACTGAAAGTGAGCTTTCGAGTGTTCGGGCGAGTTGTTGTTTCCATTTTGTGCACAATATTTCGTCGACCGACGCAGCCGTCTCCTTCGGACTGACTGGAGTCCAGGCAATGACTACACATAACGGCAAAACTCGCAGCACCTGAAAAAGACGGATGGGTCGCTCGTCGAAATATTGTGCAGAAAATGGAAGCAACAGCTCAACTGAACACACGGAAGCTCACTATTAAGAGGAAACACTGTTTCATTTACAGAGTAAGGAGAAATTTGGCATAAACCCTCATTCCGACTGTGTGAAATTTTGCATGATTTGAGCAATAACTCTAAACTATGATCTGACATTCTGGAATTAAAATATGCAATGCTTTCTTGCTTGTTATGACATCTGAGGACGCCATATTTCACCATTTTAAACTATTACTTGTTTAGGAGTTTCATCAGTTTATGCTGTGCCCTTCTACGTTAAATGCATAATGAAGTATATAATGTGCAGGACAATCAAACAATTTAAATTCAGAGACGGTAAATCAGTCTATATTAAACTAAGTGACAATTCAAATTCACGATAGCAGTTTACTGTGTTTTCACTGTATGACGAATCTTTTTTATACCGTGGAGGAACATCTTTAGGTCATATAAAAGTATTGTTTCATGTGCGACGACTTCCAAGGTGCAAGTACCCATAAAAACAGGTCACTCCTCGGTAAAACCTTGGATGAAACGGCAGATGGACGTCCGATCCGGACCATGCATGATAAGTAAAATATCTCCAAAGCTCTGTCAAAAGCCTAGTCCGAAGAACACATAACAGTCCCCTACCACAGGATGAAACAGTCGTCAAAAACCGCGGGGGAAACAAAGAATTAAAAAGACACTCAGTCTCTGGGAATCGTCAAAACATACTAAAATACACTGAATCGCCAAAGAAACTGTTATAAGCATGTGTATTCAAATACAGAGATATGCAAAGTGGCAGAATAGGGCACTGCGGTCGGCAGCGCCTGTATAAGGTAACTAGTGTCTGGCTCAGTTGTCAAGTCATTTACTGCTCCTACAGTGGCAGTTTATCGAGATGTAAATGAGTTTCAACGTAGTGTTATAGTCGCCGCACGAGCGGTGGGACACTGCTTTTTCGAGCTAGCGATGAAGTGGGCATTTTCCAGTGCGATCATATCACGAGAGTACCGTCAACATCAGGAATACGGTAAACCAGCAAATCTCAAACATCGTTGTGCCCGGTAAAAGATCCTGCAAGAATGGACCAACGACGACCGATGAGGAAAGTTCAACGTGACAGAAGTGCAACCCTTCTGCATCCTGCTGCAGATTTCAATGCTACGCCATCGACAAGTGCCAGCGTGCGCACCATTCAGTGAAACATCATAGATTTTGGCTTTCGGAGCCGAAGGCCCATCCGTGTATCCTTGATGCCTGCACGGCACAAAGCTTTACGCCTCGCCAAGCGGGGTAGCCGCGCGGTCTTAACCGCTTTGTCACGGTTCTCGCGGCTCCCCCCGTCGGAGGTTCGAGTCCTCCCTCGCACATGGATGTGTGTGTTGTCCTTAGCGTAAGTTAGTTTAAGTTAGATTAAGTAGTGTGTAAGTCTAGGGACCGATGACCTCAGCAGTTTGGTCCCATTAACCTTACCACAAATTTCCAAATTATTTACCTCTCACATGGGCCCGTCAACACCGACATTGGACTCTTGATGACTGGAAACATGTTGCTTGGTCGGGCGAGTCTCGTTTCAATCGAGCGGATGGACTTGTACAGGTATGGAGACAACCTCACGAATACATGGATCCTGCATGTCTGCAGGAGACTGTTCAAGCTGATGGAGACACTATAATGGTGTGGTGTGTGTGTAGTCGGAGTGACATGGGTTCCCTGATATGTCAAGGTACGACTCTGACAGGTGACTCGTACGCAAACATCCTGTCTGGTCACATGAATACATTCGTGTCTATTGTGCATTCCGACAGACTCGGGCAATTACAGCAGGACGATCAGACACCCCACACGTCCATAATTGCTACAGAGTGGCTCCAGGCACACACTTCTGATATATCTATATTTAAGAATGTTCTATCCGACATGTCCGAAAGAACAGATACCATCGGCGTTCTTGCAGCCCATTGTTTTGGAATTAAATTACAATTAAAGCACTACGCTTAGCTGCATACAGGCGTTGATATACGTCAATGGGGACAGGTGAAAATGTGTGCCGCGAGTAATGAGTATAATGGGCAGGGGCACTATGAATATACACTCCTGGAAATTGAAATAAGAACACCGTGAATTCATTGTCCCAGGAAGGGGAAACTTTATTGACACATTCCTGGGGTCAGATACATCACATGATCACACTGACAGAACCACAGGCACATAGACACAGGCAACAGAGCATGCACAATGTCGGCACTAGTACAGTGTATATCCACCTTTCGAAGCAATGCAGGCTGCTATTCTCCCATGGAGACGATCGTAGAGATGCTGGATGTAGTCCTGTGGAACGGCTTGCCATGCCATTTCCACCTGGCGCCTCAGTTGGACCAGCGTTCGTGCTGGACGTGCAGACCGCGTGAGACGACGATTCATCCAGTCCCAAACATGCTCAATGGGGGACAGATCCGGAGATCTTGCTGGCCAGAGTAGTTGACTTACACCTTCTAGAGCACGTTGGGTGGCACGGGATACATGCGGACGTGCATTGTCCTGTTGGAACAGCAAGTTCCCTTGCCGGTCTAGGAATGGTAGAACGATGGGTTAGATGACGGTTTGGATGTACCGTGCACTATTCAGTGTCCCCTCGACGATCACCAGTGGTGTACGGCCAGTGTAGGAGATAGCTCCCCACACCATGATGCCGGGTGTTGGCCCTGTGTGCCTCGGTCGTATGCAGTCCTGATTGTGGCGCTCACCTGCATGGCGCCAAACACGCATACGACCATCATTGGCACCAAGGCAGAAGCGACTCTCATCGCTGAAGACGACACGTCTCCATTCGTCCCTCCATTCACGCCTGTCGCGACACCACTGGAGGCGGGCTGCACGATGTTGGGGCGTGAGCGGAGGACGGCCTAACGGTGTGCGGGACCGTAGCCCAGCTTCATGGAGACGGTTGCGAATGGTCCTCGCCGATACCCCAGGAGCAACAGTGTCCCTAATGTGCTGGGAAGTGGCGGTGCGGTCCCCTACGGCACTGCGTAGGATCCTACGGTCTTGGCGTGCATCCGTGCGTCGCTGCGGTCCGGTCCCAGGTCGACGGGCACGTGCACCTTCCGCCGACCACTGGCGACAACATCGATGTACTGTGGAGACCTCACGCCCCACGTGTTGACCAATTCGGCGGTACGTCCACCCGGCCTCCCGCATGCCCACTATACACCCTCGCTCAAAGTCCGTCAACTGCACATACGGTTCACGTCCACGCTGTCGCGGCATGCTACCAGTGTTAAAGACTGCGATGGAGCTCCGTATGCCACGGCAAACTGGCTGACACTGACGGCGGCGGTGCACAAATGCTGCGCAGCTAGCGCCATTCGACGGCCAACACCGCGGTTCCTGGTGTGTCCGCTGTGCCGTGCGTGTGATCATTGCTTGTACAGCCCTCTCGCAGTGTCCGGAGCAAGTATGGTGGGTCTGACACACCGGTGTCAATGTGTTTTTTTTTTCTATTTCCAGGAGTGTAGTTGAGAATGTGGGTCTCACGGGAGGCATGCCAGAGATAAGTCTCTGCAGTCGCGCTGTCCTCTGTGTCCTCGGTGGCTCAGATGGATAGAGCGTCTGCCACGTAAGCAGGAGGTCCCGAGGTACCGGTCGGGCTACACAGTTTCACCTGTTCCCGTTGACGTATATCAACGCCTGTATGCAGCTAAGCGTAGTGATTTAATTGTAATTTCACACTCTTCTGAGTTTAAACATTTCCGCTAGCAACTAAACTCCCCAGACACGAACATTATTGAGCATATCTGGGATGCCTTGCAACGTGCTGTTCAGAAGAGGTCTCCACCCCTCGTTCTCTTACTGATTTATGGTCAGCCCTGCATTGTTCATGGTTTCAGTTCCCTGCGGCTCTACTTCAGACATAAGTCGAATCGATGCCACGTCGTGTTGCGGTACTTCTGCGTGCTCGACGGGGTCCTACACGATATTACGCAGGTGCACCAGTTTCTTTGGCTCTTCAGCGTATATTGGCAGGCGTCAACTAGCATTGCACGTCATAGCAATAGCCCACGCTGAATATTCCGTATTCAGTGGGTGGTTAGCGCTGTAACATGCAGTTCTATTTGGCGCCTGGCAACATATTTTAGGATGTTGACGACTCACAAGGACTTTGTGTCTTTTTAATTCTTTGTTTCTCTCGCGGATTTTGACTATGTTTTCATCCTGTCATACGTGTGATTCAGATTATGTAAAAGTTATTTAGCTGTGGTTGCCCTATCTATAATGTTATTTGTGTATAATGAAGCTTTGAGCCAAAGAGCTTAAAGCTGTCAGCATCTTCTGTCTCCACGCTCTCGTATATGATACGCATCATGGGTGGGAAACTTGTTTGGATGATTAGGAATCAAAAATATGGTAAGTTTTGGTACGACTTTTGGAAATCTACATACGGAAGTAGACGAATTTCGGATGACAGCATGTGTTATGTTTGTTTCCACCTACGATTTCTGTGATATCGTTGTCAGATTGTAATTTGATAAATTAAAGCTCACACTAGAGAATTCTTCGAAACCTCATTAACATAATTTTATTGTTGCATACATATGTTTCGGTTTTTATGTGTTTGATATCCATTCGCTATGCTTTCACAAACTGAGGGAGCAAAGTAATAGTGAAGCGGTGAAAGGCACAGTGAAAACAGTACTTAGAACACGTGAAAAACAAAAGACTACTATGGTAAAGAAGAATCTGCCAGGGTTCTTAAAAGACAACATTCTTTACTGTTAGATGCTTTTAGAAATAAACTGACGCATGTAGGTACCAAACGTTCTTGTAACAAGGGCGAAGAAAAATATTTCGTGATAATCTGCTCGGGTATGCAGCTGACTGCCAGCTAGAAAATAATGCGAAAAGTTATTCTGCCAGTAACTGTTATATCACAAAAGTACTTTTTAATTGCAAAAACTTTAAGGTACTGTGCGTTTCGTTCATCTGACTTCACAACAATGTCTCTTCTACATGAAGGAAGATATCAACTTGAGGTCAATTTTAACTTACGCAAAATACAGCAAAGTTTTTACTTTCGAAAGAACCATCCAATATTATGAGGGTACATCTTTTACATGCACGCACTAACAGCCTTGGGGTACTTTTAACAGTTATGTTTAGAATCAAAGTTCTCAGTTTCCATTCAGGAATGTTCTTTGTGACCTTCACCGAACTCACGCCAAACATGTAGACGAAAGCCAAACCCGTCCCAAACTTTTGCGAACAGATCTAAAGAAACTTTAGACCTGTTCGCAGAAGTTTGGGACGTGTTTCTCACGAACACCCACAGCAAAAAAAAAAAAAAAGAAAAGTCGTGAATAAGCGCTTGGAGGCCAGTGGTATGATGGGACGCTGAAGAAGTCGCCGTGTCTCACGTCCCACTCTCCACAAAAGTCGCGCCTCCCAGTTGGAACTGAAATGCACCTGTCATTTCGACATCTCGGCTTTGGGCAAGTAGCGTAATGAATGAGCGAGCGAACGAGCTAACTGCTCCAGCGAGATCCGTACTTGGCAACCACATGAACCAGAGAACTGACACGAACGAAAACCTTTAGTTTAGAAGCGTGACTTAAAATTTACCTCAGCTCGTATCTTCATTCATGTAGAAGATATGGTCTTTTGGAATCGCATGAATCTTTCTGGAACTCACTGAGTTTCGTCCTTGATGAAAGCCTGCGTTGTATGTTCCTATACTGTATTTCATCAAAGGGCAATGCTGCAGTCCTTCATTCTTGCAACAGCCGCATTTAGAAGCAGAACGGTCGCACCATGAAAATACAGTCCTCATCATCACAATTATGTAGTTTCAGCGCTAAGTTTTAGGTAGTAAATCCTTGCCGCCGTCAGCAATAAACCTGCGTTCACAAGCGACGCGGGGTGTGAAAAATGACGGTCGTGGAAACAAGGTGGTGAAAGAGCTGTGTTTTATAGCTCTGTCTAGCGTCGATGGCTTATCTGTTGTCATTCTTCCTCCAAAAAGACGAACAGAGCGTACGGCAAATTGTCTATAAAAACAAGAAACTTACGATCGTTGTCCACTACACTCTGATATATAATGATGTAGCTACGTAATACATCGTCACTACCTCCATTAGGAATTAATTAATTGCCATAGCAACAACATTCCTGTATGTACATTCTCGCTAGCATATGCACTACGACTGCGGCTATGGGTACGGCTAAGGTTGCTACATTCCCTAACAAAAAGAGAAGCGCCAGCAAGAGGAAGAGCAAATTAAATGAAACTTCAGAGGTTGAGAGTGTAAGTGATGTTATTTCAGTGGCTACAGAGTCGAGTTAAATTGAAGCATGTCTTGGCAATATGAGACCACTAATAAGTGGTATCATACATACACCCCTCCCCGAACCCCACCCACGCCACGGGTCTCCATGTATTCAGTTAGGAGGGGTTTCATATGTCATTGTAACCTCTCCTGAGGAAAGCTGACCGACTACTGTGATAGCTGGTCCTCGATATCCAGGAAACTCGCTCAGGGACGGGGTTAACGTCCGTAATGGTTGTTTAGGAGACAGATCTGGGGATGTTGGTGACAACGGGAGTACCTCAGCATCACGAGACAGTTCATCGAGACACGTGGCGTATGTCGACGAGAATTGTCCTTTCGAATTATGGCAGCAGGATACTGTTTCCTGAGGAGTAACATATGAAGACACAGCAAGTCCGTGACGTATCGTTATGCTGTCAGAGCTCACTCAGGAACACCCAGCCTATATTTGAAATCATACCACATGCCTGCCCACAACATGAAGCCAGAAGTAACATCCCAACGTTGGAAGAATACGTCGTCTTCTCACGTCGCCATCACGTCATAATCGCAGACAGTGGTCTCTCCGACTCATAACTGAATACCATACGACGCAATTCATCATCAATCCATGCTTCTCTGACTGCACTACTGGCCATTAAAATTGCTACATCACGAAGACGACGTGCTACAGACGCGAAATTTAACCGACAGGAAGAAGATGCTGTGATATGCAAATGATTAGCTTTTCACGGCATTCACACAAGGTTGGGGCTGGTGGTGACACTTACAACGTGCTGACACGAGGAAAGTTTCCAGCCGATTTCTCATACATAAACAACAGCTGACCGGCGTTGTCTGGTGTGAAACGTCGTTGTGATACCGCGTGTAAGGAGGAGAAATGCGTACCATCACGTTTCCGACTTTGATAAAGGTCGGATTGTAGCCTATCGCGAGTGCGGTTAATCGTATCACGACATTGCTGCTCGCGTTGGTCGAGATCCAAGGACTGTTAGCAGAAATGGAATCGGTGGGTTCAGGAGGGTAATACAGAACGCCGTGCTGGATCCCAACGGCCTCGTATCACTAGCAGTCGAGATGACAGGCATCTTATCCGCATGGCTGTAACGCATTGTGCAGCCACGTCTCGATCCCTGAGTCAACAGATGGCGACGTTTGCAAGACAACAACCAACTGCACGAAGAGTTCGACAACGTTTGCAGTAGCATGGACTATCAGCTCGGAGACCATGGCTGCGGTTACCCTTGAAGCTGAATCACAGACAGGAGCGCCTGCGATGGTGTACTCAACGACGAACCTGGGTGCACAAATGGAAAACGTCATTTTTTCGGATGAATCCGGGTTCTGTTTACAGCATGATGATGGTCGCATCCGTGATTGGCGACATCGCGGTGAACGCACATTGGAAGCGTGTATTCGTCATCGCCGTACTGGCGCATCACCCGGCGTGATGGTATGGGGCGCCATTGGTTACACGTTTCGGTCACCTCTTGTTCGCATTGACGGCACTTTGAACAGTGGGCGTTACACTTCAGATGTGTTACGATCCGTGGCTCTACCCTTCATTCGATCCCTGCGAAACCCTACATTTCAGCAGGATAATGCACGACCGCGTGTTGCAGGTCCTGTACGTGCCTTTCTGTATACAGAAAATGTTCGACTGCTGCCCTGGCCAGCACATTCTACAGATCTCTCACCAATTGAAAACGTCTCGTCAATGGTGGCCGAGCAACTGGCTCGTCACAATACGCCAGTCACTACCCTTGATGAACTGTGGTATCGTGTTGAAGCTGCATGGGCGGTTGTACCTGTACACGCCATCCAAGCTCTTTTTGTGTCAATGCCCAGGCGTATCAAGGCCGTTATTACGGCAAGAGGTGGTTGTTCTGGGTACTGATTTCTCAGGATCTATGCACCCAAATTGCGTGAAAATGTAATTATATGTCAGTTCTAATGTAATATATTTGTCCAATGAATACCCGTTTATCATCTGCATTTGTTCTTGGTGTAGCAATTTTAATGGCCAGTAGTGTATTTCGATTCTCGGATATCAGTATTTTTTTCGCTACACGGTACGTTCTTTCTGCGACGTTGTATAAACAGTATTTTACTAGCGCCAATGTAAAAATGGGCGCATTCCTCTAAATTAATGTATGTCAGTGATGGAAACTTTACATTTGGCGACTAGGTAAACTTACAAGAAACAGAGCTGCACTCATAACACAGGTAAAACTTATGGAGAACTTTCTGCATGATTCAGGTCGAAGATAGGGGTGAGACATAAAGATGTCACACCCCACTACTGTTCAATTTATTTCAAGAGAAAATGGTTATAACATGGCAAAAAACAAGAGCTGTAGACGTGTCAAAAAACACTGCAGTCCTCTCGAGAAATAGGAAGAAATCCACTTACTAGAGGAACTTCATGAAATAGCAGCAAGAAATGTGCTCCAAATTTTGTACGGGAATATGCAGTACATGGATGCAACCAGATTGTGGTTTGACCATTAACTTTTAATCTGAAAATTCGAGTTAGAACTAAGTATTTAAATGATATTTTTGAAATGTGTGGCCTGAATCGAGAATCAGCAACAAACTAGAACAGTAAAAGGAGAACTATAATTAACTTTTAACGTCGCATCGACGCCGAGGTCCTTAGAGATGGAGGCACAACCTCGGACTGAGGATGGAAGTAGGCCATGTCCATTTCAAAGAAAGCAATCCTGCATCTGCCTTCGGCTGTTTAGAAAATCATATTCTGCTTCTGGGTGGTCCGACGGGGATATGAGTCTCGTCTTACGAAACATGAGTCGGGCGTCCGAATTCAGCGTCACTTTCCTGGCATTTTAATCCTTTTGCCAAAACAGAAGTACTTGTCAGTCAGAAATGACAATTGTTGTTGATGGAATTCATACCAAAATTTCCAAAGGACATGGTAGACATAAAATTAAAAAATCGAATCTAAATTAAGAGAAAAATATATCTATAAAGTTATTGGAGCAACTGCAAATACAGGCAGATAATGGACATTAATATTTTGTTGTCATTTACTTAGACTGAAGAAAAAAGTTTCACAAATAAAGCCGTTAACATTGGTTTGTCGATGAGTGACCGAAACAACTGGCTATCATTACTTCATAAAAACCTAAACAAAGTTGATTTAATTAAAGGCACATTAAAATACAGGTCATAGCTAATAACTATGCGAACGAAAAGGGTATATCACCCTTTTTCTTTTTTTGCCGTCCGGAGTGGCCGAGCGGTTCTAGACGCTACAGTCTGGAACCACGCGACCGCTGTGTCGCAGGTTCGAATCCTGCCCCGGGAATGGATGTGTGTGATGTCCTTAGGTTAGTTAGGTTTAAGTAGTTCTAAGTTCTAGGGAACTGATGACCTCAGCAGTTAAGTCCCATAGTGCTTAGAGCCATTTGAACCATTTGAACATTTTTTTTAGTTGTGAAAGTCGGTTTTCGCTGCGTTAATCAGTCTGCAGCTCTAAGACCAGACTGAAAACGAACAAAACCATCAATATTTATCTGTCCTCTAGTTATGGTAATAAGTGAATCACACTTCTAAGTAAATACACTGGGTTACCTAAAACAGAGCAAAACGGTTGCCACCTCTGGCGTCAGATACTGCTCTTCGTCTCCAGAGCTTTGCGATTTTATCTGGTCGTATGTCAGACTAGGGCATTACTGTCTAAGAGGTACCGAAGTGAGTACTTATGGTAACGGTACGATCTATTACAGAAGCAAAAATACGTATAAAATGTATTAAAATATAAGAATTTTATAAAAATAAGGCTACCATTTTACGGTGCGGAAGTCTGGTTATCATAGTTACCTACCTTCACCAAAATGTTAAACAGACTAAGTGACACCTTATAGTATAAAACTAAACATAAAACCATATAGAATGTAATTTTCGTTTTTCTTGTGTATCGATGTAGGCTGGTGTCTTCATAGGTGACAGAAATTGAAGTGTGTTTATTTTATTGCTAAACTAGTGCTTGCTCAGTTTTGGTTTCACAAGCAGTGTAGTCAGATAGCTCCTCGATTCGCGACAGTCCCATCCGCCTCCGCACGCCGCGAACAGAACAACCTGCCAAGTATTGCGTTCTAAGGTAAAACTTTGTCAGGTATCAGCACAAGCATCGACAAATCTCCATATCGTGTAATAAAATCTCTGTAAAAGTTAAGACACGTGTTATAATTAAAATGACTCAGTTCGTTGAACGTTAATCTGTGTTTGTTGTTCATATTTACATAAAATTCCATTTCCTCCAACAGGCTCTTTTGTTCGTGTCGTAGGACCCTAAGGTTTTCTCCCATATTTTCAACACAGTCGTTGTTAATAAGTACAGCTCAGCAGCTGTTTTTGTTGTTTTGGGTGCATGAGTATATCCTGTAGTCTGATGAAAATTTCTACCTGTTTGACCAAATTGTATACTGTCATACCCCCATGTAACTTTGTAAACAACTGAATACTTGCACTTTAGTTTCCTATTATAAGCTATATTGTTTGGAATTTTCACATCCAGTTTCCGAAGTCAGTCCGTGATTTTGACTAATAATTTTGCGTTATATGCCGTGGTAACGAACGTAGTGTTCTGATGATTTGTTGTGAGGTGTTGGTTGGACTGTTTAGCATACCCCTAAGGTGCCCGATCCTCGGTGACCCACAGGAAAGGGGAACTCCCCATACGATCCTGCAGATTTAAGAGACATAGTGTCGCGCAACTAATAACGCCTTATTGAATGAAAACTAGCAGGCGTGGCCCTACGTACTATTAAAGTATGGGTACCACACCTCACAAGGATCTATTAATGAGGAGGCTCACCTAACTGCCAAAGGAAACTAACGATCAATATAACAATTTATTTTATTATCACAAGGCATAGAATAAAATGATTTAGCCACTGAACTGAGCATATAAACATTTAGAAAATGGGCAAAAGAATGTAATCATGAACTACTCCCTTATAAGTGGTGGGTGGACCCGTGAAACCATAACGTAAAAGTATATCAGAAATATGGCCAATGATTGTGATAAGATTAATGATTTGAAGAAAGAACCCGGGGAAAGCATGTACGAACACCAATCGATTCTCCAAAGTGCATGATGGATACAACTATCTGGGTGTGAATGTTAAAACTGCACAATTAAACCTTGATGTAGATTAAACAGCTTCACATGCCCCTCCATTTAGTGATTGGATCTATGGCTCATGCTTACCACTCTTAGACGGAATGAGTGAGGACGACAATTGGAGTCCAGCTCGATCTTATACTCGTTTCGAAATCGGAGACATTTCTTTTTGCGGTACTGTGCAACGATCTGGAGCAAGTATACTCTTTTATGTCCCTGTGGCAAGTCTTCTGATTTCAATCCCCAAAACATAGATGCTTCTTCCAGCACAGGAATGTCGCTGACCAAATGCACCAGACCTTGTGAGTACCAAACAAATACAATTTCATAAACACGTTTAACCAATACCTAATCTCATGCATTTTGTCATGGTTAACCAGTTGTGGTGCGGCGTGGGAAGGATGGCAGAAAATCTATCTCACTAAATGACAGGTTTCCATCCGAGCCAACCAAAAGCTTCACATGCAAACACATGAAGGAAACACGCCTTTGATCAAAATAATTATTGGGAGCCATTCAGAGTCCTTCTTCCTCAGAGTTAAACGAACATTCGTTTGTGACGTGGCTGTGGACTGTGGTAAGTCCCATGGTCTCAGCTTCTGAGGGCACCGTCTGGCGTTTAGATCTTTATCTTGTGTCTCACACAAAGCAGTTTTATGGAAAGCTGGAACACAGGCTGTCCTCTTACCCCTAGTGTGCAGAGTTGGGCCAATGTGAATAATCTCTTCTTCACCTGCTCGGGAGTTGCTGTCAGGGCCGACCAGGTTTACGACACACTGGTTCTCCTAAGTTAATTTCCCTGCCATGAACCAGCAAAAGAAAGTTCCCAAGTCTCTGTAATAAAACGAAAAGAGAAGTAATTAGCTGTGCAAGCACTGACAGCAGTGAATACTGTCTCCAGTTTTCATAAAAAGTTAATGAATAGACTACCCTGGCCACTGGTATGTGCATACTAAATTATAAAATTTTTTGCATGACAGTTTGGGCATAAACTACCACATTACATTTTGTAGTTCCAAATTCATTCTCTTCTTGTTTCGTCTTTGTAATTGATAATGACAACTTTGCTGAGAAGCCAGCTCGAAAGCTACGGGATATACAGTAGAACAGTAGAAGAAACACAGTGATTGGATGAAGACATTTTGGGAAAAAAAGAAGTGACATATGACTTCTGACCTGTTCTTCCATTGGTCACAACTAATAAGAAAAAGTTGTAGCGCTATTCAATTTTGTATCCGACCGAAACTACAAACATATGAAGACAGTAAATTCTGTAAAGCTTTTGACCAGTGCGATAGTACCACTAGTTCATTCTGTGTGCTGAACAGCTGTGTAGGATGTAGTGGTTGACGTATCTCATTCTGTGTATACGTAATATTGTATTTTGTAAAAGATAGACATCAGATATGGAAAATTTCTAACGAAACAGAATTTATCTGAAAACGAGGTCAGTTTTTAATTTCTCATTGAAATAATTCATGACCATTGTCCATAGTTATGGGAGGCCTATTAGAGTTGGTTCTAGAGTAGATACCAAGGGTTCAGCTAAGCACAAAATTCTCTTTCTTGGTTTACCCCTTAACATGACAAAAGGAGCTTCATGTACTATGAAAGGAGGGACAAAGTCTTTGTTACTTCCATACATCCCTGCTCTAATTAAACAGTTTTCCAATCTTCTGAGACGAAAAATAATCTACAGTTAATCATTCCAAATGCGAAAGCACGTTATAACTGCATATTACTTCCACGGCAACTTTCCATTTGGATGCAGCACAGTTTAAATCACAGACCAACTATCCGATATGAGTTTCCAGTGGTTTTCATAAATCATCTAAGATGAATTGCAAGTTGGTTCCTTTCAATGCAGGGTGCCCCAAACGTAACGATTCGTTTTACATTAATTCTGTCACAGATGTTTGAGAGTAGCTCTATAGATGAAAGAATAGCTATTGTTTCCTGGAACCTCGATGATAAAATTTTTGTCGAGTTGCATGAACTGTAATACCAAAGATATGGAAAAGAGCCACCAACAAGGACCGATATCAGCCTTATCGTCATTAAATTTTGGAGTTTACATCAAGTCCATTGCGCAAAGGGATAAAATCAGAACAATCGGTCCGCTGCACGATCAGATTGTAGAAGTAGTTAATAGCATCACACCTGATCAAATACGGGACATGTTCTAAGCTACTGCGGAAGGATGGTCTCACAGTATTAACATAAAGTGTGTGCACGTTGAACTATAATGATTCCTGACGCCCATATATGCTCTTCTAGTATGGACATATGTATCCTGTACTAAACAACTGTTACATGAAAATGAATTGTTACTTTTGGGATATCCTGTATACGCTACCAGTTTCTTCCCCCATCCATACTTAGTCCACTTGTAATCCACGCGTAATGGTCTTGACACCGGCAGAGAGTTTCAAACGTTCCTTTGCGTCTGTCAACTCGGAGCTTACACAGTGTCCAATTTTCAAAATGAGTTAGTTATGGATAGATTTTGTAATCAGATTCCCTGATGAGAAACCACAATTAATCCAAAAACAGCAAGTCAATCATGTTAAAGTTCTTTGGAGCACATCTTATGATGATCGCACACAGTTAAAGTTCATAAAATATCCCTTAGTTAAAGTCTCACTTACCGCGCGGGATTAGCCGAGCGGTCTCAGGGGCCACAGCCATGAACTGTGCGGCTGGTCCCGACGGAGGTTCGAGTCCTCCCTCGGGCATGGGTGTGTGTGTGTCTTTGTCCTTAGGATAATTTAGGTTAAGTAGTGTGTAAGCTTAGGGACTGATGACCTTAGCAGTTAAGTCCCATAGGATTTCACACAGATTTGAACATTTGCCTCAGAATTTCATTTAGTATGAGCAACTTTTCAAGCATTGACGACTGCTGTGTTGTGGACTTCAGTCCAAAGACTGGTTTGATGCAGCTCGGTATGCCATTCTATCCTGTGAAAGCCTCTTCATCTCCGAGTAACTACTGCAACTTACATCTTCCTGAATCTGCTTACTAGATTCATCTCTTGGTCACCTTCTACGATTTTTACACTGCACACTTCCCTCCAGTGCTAAATTGCTGATTCGTTGATGCCTCAGAATGCGTTCTACCAACCGATCCCTTCTTCTAGTCAAGTTGTGCCATAAATTCCTTTTCTCTCCAGTTCTGTTCAGTACCTCCTCATTAGTTACGTTATCTATCCGTCTAATGTTCAGCATTCTTCTGGAGCACCACATATCAGAAGCTTCTATTCTGTTCTTGTCCAAATTGTTTATCGTCCATGTTTCACTTCCATACATGTCTAAACTTCAAATACTTTCAGAAAAGATTTCCTGGCCTTTAAATCTATACTCGATGTTAACAAATTTCTCTACTTCAGAAACACTTTCCTTGCCATTGCCAGTCTTAAATTTATATCCTCTCTGCTTCGACCATCATCAGTTATTTTGCTTCCAAAATAGCAAAGCTCATCTACAACTTTAAGTGTCTCATGTCCTAACCTAATTCTCTCAGTATCACCTAATTTAATTCGATTACATTCCATTATCGTCGTTTTGCTTTAGTTGATGTTCGTCTTATATCCTCCTTTCAAGACACTGTCCATTCCATTCAGCCGCTCTTCCAGGACCTTTGCTGTCTCTGATTGAATTACAATGTTCTTCTCCGTGGACTTTAATTCCTACTCCGAATGTTTCTTTTATTTCCTTTGCTGTTTGTTCGGTAATTTCCGCACCTGTCAGCAAGTGCTTTCTTTGAGATTGGTATTGTGATTTTCTCCTTGAAGTCTGAGGGTGTCTCCCCTGTCTCACACATCTTGCTCCCCAGATGGAAGAATTTTGTCATGGCTGGCTCTCCCAAGGCGTTCGGTAGTTCTATGGTAATGTTGTCTGCTCCCAGGGCCTTGTTTCGACTTAGGCTCTGTCAAATTCGTTACGCAATATCATATCTCCCATCTCATCTTCATCTATGTCCATCTCCCTTTTCCCTAATATTACCTTCCAGTACATCTAGCTTGTGTAGATCCCCTACACATTCTTTCCACCTCACTGCTTTCCCTTCTTTGCTTAGGACTGGTTTTTCGTCTGAGCTCTCGATATTCATAAAGGTGGTTCTCTTTTCTCCAAAAGTCTTTTTTAATTTTCCTGTAGGCGGCATCTATCTTAGACCTATTGATATATTCCTCTACATCGGTAGATTTGTCCTCTAACCATTCCTGCTTAGCCGTGTTGCACTTCTTGTCGATCTCGTTTTGAGATGTTTGTATTCCTTTTTGCCTGCTTCATTTACTGCATTTTTATATTTTCTCCTATAGTCAGTTAAATTTAATATCTCTTGCGTTATGCAAGGGTTTCTACTAGCCCTCGTCTTTCTACCTACTTAATCCTCTGCTGCCTTCAGTATTTCATCTCTCAAAGCTATCCATTCTTCTTCTACTGCGTTACTTTCCCATTTTCTTGTCAATCGTTCCCTAATGCTGTGTCTGAAACTCTCTACAACCTCTGGTTCTTTCAGTTTATCCAGGTCCCATCTCCTTAAATTCCTACCTTTCTGCAGTTTCTTCAGTTTTAATCTACAGTTCATAACAAAGAAATTGTGGCCAGAGTCCACATCTACCATGGAAATGTCTTACAATTTAAAACTTGGTTCCTGAATCTCATTCCAACCCTTATATAATAATCAATCTGAAACCTTTCAGTGTCTCCAGGTCTCTTCCACATCTGCAACATTCTTTCATGGTTCTTAAGCCAAGTGTTAGCTATGATTAAATTATGCTCTGTGGAAAATTCTACCAAGCTGCTTCCTTTTTAATTCCTTTCTCCCAGTCCATATTAACTTACGTCTTTTCATCTCTTCCTTTTCCTACTATCGAATTCCAATCCCCCATGACTATTAAATTTTCGTCTCCCTTAACTGACTGAATAATTTCTTTTATCTGATCGTACATTCCTTAAATCTCTTAATCACCTGCGGAGCTAGTTGGTATATAAACTTGTACTACAGTGGTGGATGTGGGCTTCGTGTCTGTCTTGGCAGTAGTAATGCGTACACTATGTTGTTCACAGCAGCTTATCTGTGTTATTCATTATTAAACCTTCTCCTGCATTACCCCTATTCTAATTCCCACTACATCCAACTTTAAACTGTCCATTCGCATTTTAAATTTTCTAGCCTACATGCTCGATTAAGGGATTTGACATTCCATGCTCTGATCCGTAGCACGCCAGTTTTGTTTCGACTGCCGGCCGCTCAAAAATTATGTCTTTAATGCAATAACTTCTTTGCAACATCAAGTCTTTCCTGTCTATAACGTCGACTCCAAGTCTTACCTCTGTCCTGCCTCGACACTAAATGTTTCCTCTATCACATTTCGACACGTATCGCTCAGTTACACATCTCCCAGAAATTCCACCTTTCTCTCAAGAGCCCCTCCACAAATCAGGAAGTCTGAGCACCTTACCACTCACACCAATGAGAAACAGTCGCTCCCCTATCAAATAGCACTATATATTAAAATTTGTGAAAAGGACCACCATTTGCATAATGATAAAGTTACAGACTAGACATAAGGGTAAACTGAAAAACATTTTCAGGCACTTCTGTAGAAACGAACCATGCTACTGTACATCTAAAAATATGGACACAGTTAACTAAACATGACCTACTGCATACATACTTCTAATAAACGATAAAGAATACACCTTAAAACATATGAAATAAAAGTTTGACATACTTTGATAATGCTCAATGTATTGATGGTATTAAATTTTACGGATCATTTACCGTTTTTTAATCAGAAAGGTATGAAGATTGGCCAACATACGTTTTAGTTACCATTCGGGAACCGTTAATAATTGAGACAAATGTTACATGGTCACTTATGGATACGCCTGAAAATTGCAAAACTGCTTTCGTTTGCTGTTTATCTGTAGAGAATACAATGATCTTAAACATTTACTTAATAAAAAGATATAAAACACAATAATTCAGTAAATATAATGTGTACCACTTTGTGACTTCCAGTGATGGCAACTGAAGTCTTGAGGTATCATCTAACACTTCATTTATAAAGATTCCATCAAGTGTTCAACGCTTATTAATTTTCAGTGACCATTGTAAGTACCTTTGTTAATTGTGTTCATCTAACTTCTTCACCTTTTATGATATTTACAATTTTAAAGTCTTAATAAGTGCCCCTCATTTCCACAAGCACGCTGATGTTTTTGGGTTTATTGTACTGTGAAACACGGAATTATTACAGAATTGTGAATTATTTCAATATGACATCTTTCATACTGCAACAAAAGCCGTCTTTGTACCAGATTAGCACTCTAGACCGGGCTGCAAGTCCGCCACTTACAATCTATTAGGAAAAACCCTTCTATTGTCCACTCGTGACCTGTCCCGTGTTGATGCAAGCAGGATACCTTGAAAGCGACCTCACTAAAGCTGTCCCCTCTGGCCACTGTAGCTGGACGCAACACCCATGGTACTTTCTAAAACTTCTCTGTGGCTGATTTCTTGAGCATTTGTGTTATGTTACAAGTGCTGAGTGAAGTCCCAGCCGTAACTGCAGCCCAAGCCAATGTCCTCATAACCGTGCGCTGTGCCAGATAAATTATGCAACTGTCAATATTTTTTGTTCCATCAGGTCGGCAGCATAGTAAACGTCATAATATGACATTCTGAAAAGGAAAGTTCCAGAATAGCTCCAGTAAGTTTAATATTCTTTATTACAACAGTTTTTTGGCTTTATTGCCATTCTCAAGTAACCAGCAAATATTACGTTCACGAATTTATCGTCGCTTGTGGTGGTTGTCCATGTGAATAATTTATACATTCGAACAGTGGATTGATACTTATGCCAAGTTTAATTTGACGTCCATATTACATCTATGACAAACCGTCATTGCCTAATCCATAGACAGCATGACATACTGTAATTATGAAGGTATGGAGTATGTTCTGTCGGTTATTTGATAGTTAATTTAGTGCAAAGTGTGATTTCACATTTACTTGTCATTTAGTTTACAAAGTATAGATAACTACACAATGATAATGTTATATTTCACTGACCAGGTTTTTCTGTGAATTATACCTTTTGTATGAGTAAGTATTGTTGCCCATATATACTATTCCTTTTTGTGCTTCAGTATGTCAATTTTTACAGATAATGTTTATGTTTAAAGTCTGCATGTTCATTTGGCGTATGGGCTACATAATCTTTTGTACGTGTGTATAACTCCAATTCATCAGATATGTTCATAGTGAGTTGTCCAGTATTCTGTGCAGTATTTGCAAGGCAATTTCAATTTTCTTGGGTGCATGATGTAGGACTTTTGAGATGTAAAATTGGTTACTATCGCTGTTTCTGGTGTGTTCTTAGGATGTGACACAAAAATTTCGCCATGTTTAGCCGATACAGAAATAACTGCAATTCTCATAAGTGTTTTGCATATTCCATTGATGGTATATTCTAAGATTTTGGTCTTGCCTGAATGTAGTTTTGTTATGAGATTCTTATTAGTATGAAAGGCCAGAAGGATGAGTGTTGTTTAGAACAGTATATTTATTTTGTTTCACAACTGTCCTACATAAATAGTAGGTACATACATAGTTCTCTGTTTGATTGAATTTTCTCTGGTCAGATATATGTCGTTGTGTACTGTGTTGTGTTTGGATTTTACATGTTTTTATATAATTTTGTTACTATGGGTCACAATTTTTATGGGCTACGTAAAGGAGGATTTCTAGTTTTTTGTATTGCTGGTTTTGCAAGTGGTAAACCGATTAGGGTGTTGAGCACTGAGTGGAAGTAAGCATGCTTTTTTGATTTGGGATGATAGTAATCGGCGTTTATCATAGTATCTGTAGTGACTGGTTTTCGGTAAATATCAAACATGTGGTGGTTCTTGTGTTTGCTAATTTTGAGGTCAATGTAGTGTGCTAATTTGTCTGTTTCTATTTCCATGGTAAATTTGGTTTTGGGATGTAGGTTGTTAAATGCCTGATAGCTAGTTAGTTAGTAATTTTTGATTTATGCTTTCAAGAGGAGGGTATTCAGGCTTTGGTTGTTTATTATGTATTACCTTATCATGTAATTCTGTCTCCATGACGTTTGTTACTTTAACTGTTACTCCTTTTTTGTTCTAATTGGTAGGTTCAGCATATCAATTGCCACTTTTTAGTAGCTATTAGATATTTATTGATATTGCTTACAATTTAGGTTCCATAATGTACTCCAAGTCTTTGTTGAGTAGATTTCATGCATTGTCTATGAAACCAATATTTGTTAGATTTTTATTTGTGTATGTGTAGAATTAGGATTGATAATGTTATGTAAATTTCTGTGTGCAGTGTTGAGTATGCATTAGCTTATTAAATCTATGTTAATGTTTGTATCGAATTTGCCTTCTCATATACCATGGGTAACGTTCTATAAGGTTAGTAATGTAATTAAACATCAATAGAGTTATACTACTACTTTAGTGTAGGTGTGCTACAAACAGCTCTTGGTTCAAGAGACTCTGTACGTTTAAGTTTGCCCTTGTTTATTGATTTATCCTTATTCTTGCTCTATGGCTAAGTATTCTTTGTAAACATATAATGGAAGAATAAATGAATTGTCAAGTAAATGTCAAATCATACTTTATACTAAGTGAACTGTCAAATAAGTGACTCAGTGTATTTGATACATTAATAATTACTACAAGTAACACAGTCTTTATGAATCAGGCAGTATCAATTTACTATGGATACAATATGGAAGTCAGCTCGAACTCGACATAAGTGTCAGTGAACTATTCCAGTGTCTGGTTATTCAAATGGACAGTCACCGTAAGTATAGATAAAGTCACCAATGTTGTATTCGTAGGTTACTTGAGAATGCCAATAAAGCCGAAACAGCTGTCGTAATAAAGAATATTAAACCTCTTACAGATATTCTGGGCCTTTCCTTTCCAAAATTACGCAAATTATTGCTCCATAGACTTCAATGAAAACGTTTTTGGGCGATCACAGATATTACTGCCACACATACACTCTCTAGTTAAATGAGCATCAGCATTATGCTGAATAAATACCGTTGCAGCTGTTGTAAATCCTTTACTAACTGCACGACTTGTTTCAAAATTTAAATTACATCATCATGTGCAAATCTGAATAAAAAGAAGAAAGAAATCGTAAACAATATTACGCAAACCCCATATCACTGTGATAAAAGACTGACACGTTATAGCGGCAAGCCACAGTCTGGTCGCAACCCTTTCTTGAGAAATTTAGCAAAAAGCGAATTAAAACTTGGCCACTAAACTGGAACCTGTGAACAAATGAGATGAGAGGAAAGATTGCAAGAGCACTGGAAAGAGGGGTGGGGAGGGGTGGGAGAGGGGAAGTAGATATAGTACAGAGTGAACAATACCTCAGCTGAAGCCGCTCCGAGAGAGAACACTGTAACTGCCATACAAGAAATGACAGGTCATGAAAACAGACCCTGAAAAAAAGCGGCACATGTGCGGAAGCGTAAATAACTTCCTATAAACTTTAAGGAAATGGTTCCCAATGAAAAGTAAACGCATTAATAAAAATGAAAATGTTAAATGAAACACTTACGAACATACCGATAAAAGCCTAGAACCTGTTGCGAGCAATTTATAAAGATAATACTTAGAATTAAAAAATCTTAACGATACTTACAATATTTAATATTTCAAAAATGGAAAAGGTGAGCAACTCTAGTTAAGACATCAAAGAAGAGGAGGTAACGGGAAGAGGGTGAGAGAATGGGGCTGTTATTAAGCTAACGAAGTGGCTTTATGTCTTAATTCAGTTTGAGAATGAAGTGTTTGGTTTCGAGGTTTTCTTAACGCATGAAAGATCTCCAGCTCCTGCTAGATATTAAGAAAATTCCCCTTGTTTTTCGAGTCCAGGTGTAGTACTAGAAACTAAGTAACCCGTTTTAGATAAATGTGAATTCATGAGAGAACTGGAATCCGAACCGGAAATAGATTCCTCAAACTGAACTTCAAAGGACCTTCCAGTTTGGCCTGTATACTTAGACAGTTAATCAGCACACATGATGTTGTGAATACCTAACGACTTCTCGGGCTCTCGTTTCGTCCTCTCCCTATGTTTAAGCCTCAGTCAATTATTCCTAGGAATGAAATATGCTGCGACAATATCATTTTAGCCAACTGTGTATGCACTGTATTTAACAGTATCCGTAGTACAGAATCCTATGATAAGAAACGATCCTAGGGTTATTTCCAATCGATCTATCCGTCTAATATTCAGTAGTCTTCCTCAGCACCACATTTCAAAAGCTGCTACTCTTTTTTTTATCTGAACAGTTTAATGTCCACGTTTCTCTTTCGTCCAAGGCTGTATTTCAGACAAATATCTTCAAAAAAGACTTAACAACATTTAAATTTATATTCGATTATAACAAATTTCTCTTCTTCAAAAACGCTTTTCTGGCTATTGTCAGTGTGCATTTTATTTCTTCTCTACTTCGGGCTTCATAAGATATTTTGCTGTCCACATAGCAAAACTCATGTACTAGTTTTAGAATCACATTTCCTAATATAATTTACGCAACGTCTCCTAATTTAATTCGACTACCTTCCATAATCGTTTTTCTTTTTCTTTTTTTTGCTTTTGTTAATGTTCAAGACACTGCCCATTACGTTCAGCTGCACTTCCATACGTTTGTTGACTCTTACAGAACTACAATGTCACCAACGAGCCCCAAAGTTTTTATTTCTTCTCACTGAATCTTAGCTCTGTCACCAAATTTTTCTTTGGCTTCCTTTAGCGCTTGCTAAGTGTACAGACGGAATAACAACGAGGGCAGGCTACAAGCTTGTGTCATTCGCTTCTTGGTTGCTATTCCACTTTCATGCCCCTCGTCTATTATAACTACCATCCGGTTTCCATACAAGTGGCTTATAATCTTTCACTCCCTGTATTGTACCCCTGCTACCTTCAGAATTTCAAAGGGGATGTTCCAGTCGACATCATCAAAAGCTTTCTCCAAATCTACAAAAGGAAGGTATAAATGTACGTTTGCCTTTCCTTAAGCTATGTTCTAAGGTACGAGTAAGTCACAGGGTCAGAACTGTCTCGCATGTTTCCAGCTTTTTTCCGGAATACAAACAAATCTTCCCTGAGTCGGCTTCTATGTTTTTCCATTCTGGCCGGCCGGAGTGGCCGAGCGGTTCTAGGAGCTACAGTCTGGAACCGCGCGACCGCTACGATCGCAGGTTCGAATCCTGCCTCGGGCATGGCTGTGTGTGATGTCCTTAAGTTAGGTTTAAGTAGTTCTAAGTTCTAGGAGACTTATGACCTCAGAAGTTAAGTCTCATAGTGCTCAGAGCCATTTGAACCATTTTTTTTTCATTCTTCCGTAAGTAATCGGTGTCGATATTTTGCAGCCGTGACTTATTAAACTGATAGTAATTATTAAGTTAAGACTTTGTGACTAACGCTCCTAAACGTGCTTTTAACAAACTGAAGTGTATAAACACCGACAGTTGTATTGGTAGTTGAGTCAGTTGTCATATGAATCTCACTCGGTTTCGTGATTGATCCATCCACAATACATTAGGACAAGCTTATCTGTTGCTGCACTTGAATTTTGAAGCTGTCTGCTTATGTAAACTGTGATCAGTTAAGCTCTAGCATCGGCCGATGATCATAGAGTCACATATTAAGCTGGTTGTTTTGTTCACATCTCTGCTACTTATCCCAAACAATGTAACCAATGCAGCATAGATAAGAGCGCTACGCTGCTGACATATTACGTCATTAGCCACACTGGGGCTGTTCATCACGGCACTGAACAGATACAGCGCACTATTTCCGTGATAACATCGCAGCTGTGCTGCGGCTTCATGATAGTTAATGCCCATTCACAATAAACTGCGATACCCGTGTCAGATAAAACTATCAAATCAGCTAATTACCGGCGAAAGACTCCACTATATGGCACAGTTTGGCTGGAATTTGGCGATTTTATTTTTCCTTCTCCAGAGCAGAGTTTTAGCTCTGCAGCTAACTGAACACAATTATGTGTTACCCTGACAAATAAAAACTTTAATCTGTGGTCCAGTATCGAGTCCAAGTGCAGAAAGCAGTTCTATTTAACAAGGAATTTATTTTCTCATTAATGATACTGTTTTTCCTTCACTAAGTTTGATCTTTTTCCACGGCGTTGTAGCACTAAAGAACGTAAAAGTCACCATTCGCTCTTCTATTTTATAAAAAAATTGTGCAGCAGAGACATCATCGCCAACAACTATTCACTGTGATGGATTCCTGTTTTTCACAGCATTTGACCTATTAGCAAAAATTTCGTTTGTTGTTTATTTCATGGTTTAGCAATTCTGCTCATCTTGGTGCCACAATCCTCATTTAACTTGTGGTGGGAAATTTGTACGCATTGTCTGTATGTAAACAGTGTAATTTTCGTTCTTTGTATTGTCGTATTTCAACTGTTTATACTGTGTGTTTTCTGTGACCAGCGTTGGTGATCACCCTGTAGTTTACGTAGATGGACGTCAGAAGTTGCCTAAAAGACATACACAGGTTGGTTGGTGTACCGGACAGTGGTGGTTTGTTTGGCAGAAGGAATCGATCCTGCTTTGGTTTGTCTGGTAATCTAGTGCTCCATGCACGATCGGTATGTATCAAAAGAAACTTTTCAGTACAAGTGGGGGAAACAAACAATAAGCAGAACTGGTGCATCTAGGAAGAAATGTGGCAACGCTACATTGTGTAGAGAGTGGGGGAAGAAGAAGAGAGGTGAGGGGGTGACCTTAAGGGGAGGGGGTGGCTTTGAAGAGGGAGGGGAAGGGTGCGACCTTGACAGGTTACAATGAGTGATTGGACCCTTATGACACTTACATAGACGGACCCTGAACTGTTATCGAACCCCCTTTACCCCACTACCTGCACACTGCAGTGCATACAAGACTCAGTGTCATGTTTAAAAATCACAGCTGGGAAATTTTGGAACTTCTCTGTGCATTTAGGTTTTATTTCACCTCCATTGTTAAGCAATTCAATTTCCTGAGTTTAATTATGAAAATGGGAATTCCAAGATGAAGTAGAAAGAATGCTGCAACTCAAATTTTACAGAGACTGACAGAAAACCGGAGAGCAGTTAAGTTTAAATTTGAGATGTGGTAAAGGGTTACATGCATACAAAATTTGGGACATAATTGGAGGATTTTACTTGAGTTTTAATTTTTTCTGTGGATCCTTCTCCTTTTATTACTGTTTTATTATTGCCATTTGTTACTTTTTTATTTGAACTGAGCCTCCTGTGTACAATGTAAATAACTAATTCCGATTTAACTTCCGATTTTTCCCAGACTTTCTCAGTCCAAAGAGCTATTGTTTGAGTACTTCTTCCCACGTTGCCCTACTTACATTTTTTATTTTCTCTGGAGATGGGAATCCTAAAATCTTCTTCCGAAACTTACGTGTTCGGAATTTCATGTTATTCGAACTTCATATATTTCAGATTACTTCTGAATTCGTGAAGCTACTTGCACCGTGGACATTTTCACCCGGTCGAGATGTTCAACACATGCATATTCCGTTTTCATTCATCCAAAACACATTCCCATATAATGTCATTCTACTTTTACTGATCGCTAGATTTGCTTGTTCAGTTTCTTCTAGACCTTCATTTCTTCTGTTCCTGTTGAGAGGCACCCACATGCCTTGCTCATACTGTGGCATCAAGCAGTCAGGCCTGCAAGATGAGTGGTCTGCCAAGCGAATGGATTCATTCTTATTTATCGAGTAACATGAACTCTAGTACTCACACTTAAGTTACAAGTTATCCTCCTATATGATTAATACGCAACGGAAACACGCATCTGACTATCAGTAATTTACAGAACTCTGACTGTACACTACGCACTGGCAATACCACATTTTCTTTTTGTCTTTTATTTAACGGCTTTTGTCAACACGTGGCCGCCGCACTGAATATGAATGGCGCACACATTATAAATTCGGAACATTATGACAACATACAATTCGAAGGAAAAGTCCACCAATCTTTTTCTTTTCACTATCTTATTTATTCCGATAAATTCTCTAACCTAAACACACAAATTCTATAACCTACAACAATAACACATGAGAAATTCCGCCCAGTGGGCATGGCTTTACATTGGTGAATCTCTATATTATGGTCTCGTAATTATTTAACGCTACAGTGCACTTTCTGGATAGGATGGTGGATCTTTTATTATATCTCACACTTCGACTCTCACAATCATCATCACGAAACTTTCCTCCAGATCAAGCGGTACAGAAGGAACAAGCATAACCCACTAATCTTTTGAAACTACCTTGCTACTCTCCCATGCAAACCACACATACCTAAATTACATGACATACATCACACTATAATATTAAATACAAAACACTAAATAGTCACAACACTATCACTTTCAGCTTTCCCACTTCAATTAATATTTATCCCAGTTTCACACGACACTGCCCCACTTCGTAATTCTACTTTCCTACTATGAACTCTGGAGATATATGCACGTCTTCCTGTGCAATGCAAGCCAAGTGGCGTTGCTGGATAGACGGCCGACTTACCTTGCTTCTCTCTCAGAGTTTGAATCTAGCGTCACACGGAATCATATCACGCAAAGTAATATTAAGAACGTATTCATCACACACGCGAGTCCTCAACTGATACCATGGACGAGTACTTCTCTTTATCTTTTGTCTCATACACAGATTGAGACTCACATAGTACTCACCACGTGGAAGTACTCGTCTCTAATTTCAAGTCCTGCACACGCCATTTCTTAAATATTTCAACTTATGGTACACACGCTAGCAATTCAGCTTAACTTAAGCACACGGAAGTATTTCAACTTATTGCTACACGTGGTTTCGTTGTGACCGTTGGTCACTTCCGAAGGTTACTACAATCCCATTAATATTACCTGCCTGACATTTAATTCTCCCCACAAAAGTTCCTGAAATAGACAAATTATTATTTCAAACTACTCTTAAATATTCCACATGCATACCATGTCTCCACTCTTTTGTCATTACGGAGCACAACTAAAAAAGGTCTTAACAGCACAAGATCCAGCGGCAGAGTGCTGAAACATGGCCGTTCCCCAGGTCCTCTCACACCTCTGTCGAAGTGGGGGAGTACCTTGCTACCGTATTGGTCAGCCTCATTTCAGGCGCTCAAAGCTCAGGTAAATTTCATCTCTTTGGTCCACCAAAGGTGGCCAAAGGATCGTCTCAAAGATGATCATATATTCACATTCACTATCTGCGATTAGCAGACGACCATTGAAAGGTGGCTACACTGAGCCACAGCGCCAGAGATCGCTAGAGAGCATTGTTCCGCCGCCTCCACTGGCAGCGATTATTGAGATGTCGTGTGGGCAGTGCTTGTCCAGGACTCGTAGTAGTCAGTTCGTGTTCAGATGTGCTAGTAGAGAGTGCTTGCTGAGATGTGATACTGAAAAGTTCTTGTTGAGATGTGGTAATAGCGAGTCGGTGTGGAGATATATTTGTAATGATTAGAGTGATTTTGGTCAATATATGAAGGTAACGAAACTTGATTTATTTTTCATTATTTCCATGTTTTAAATAATGCGTCATTACAGGTTCAGTCAACAAAGCATCTGGCTTGTGTTCTTGTATTAGAGTGTAATTGTGTTTTTCTTGAGTAATTATGGTATTTTTATTTTCTTTAATTAATTCAGTATAAATGATATTTAAAATTTCTTGTGTTATTGAAGAAGAACCGTGCCAGATGCGTACGTTGAGTTATACCTCCACACGCAGAACAGTTACACTTGTGCTTTGGTTTCGTAGGTTTTATAGTTGCTGGGGACTTAATTAATTAATTGTGTTAATGAAAATTTCCATTTCATTCTTTGTTATTGTTCTATGCAGTCAGATAGCGTAATAATACTAGTCAGGGCCAACCGTTACGAGACTTCGTAATCGGACAAACAGCTACTAAAAACAAAAAATTAAAATTATTTTCATTATATATTAATTAAGCCCCCATGCACGTGGCGACCGCTGCTTCGGATCGTCCCTTGGAATTCTTCTGATTGTAAAAATAGTAGACAGTAGTATTGTTGTAGTAATTTGTAATTTAGTAATTGTAGTCTATTTTGCATGTGTAGATTTGGTAATTGTCATTCTTCTAATGGTATTTTTTTTCTCTGAATTTGATTGTTGTCTTGTATACGCGTTTGACGATTTAGTGCAATGATTTCAATTGTTCGTTAATCGTGTTTGAGGGAAACATTTCGAGTGAATGGTATTGTTGGAGATAAAGAGTCATTGTGTATAATTTCCGTACAGTGACGAGTTTTGTATGTTTTGTAAATGATTACGCGATCAATGAAAAAGGCGAAAATAATGGATAGTGAGAATGACGAAATTGTTAACATGGCGAACTCGCCAACAGAGGAAAACATTATGATGGATAATGAAGTGGAAAACAATGTAATAAGTCGGGAAAATAGTCCGGAACCATTTCAAAATTTTTCTCAATCAGAAAATTCACAGAATCCGAGATTAACGACAGAAGATTCTGAAATAGTATCGAACACAGATAGCTTTACAGCCATGACGAAAGAAGTTGGTTTCGCGGGAAATGTTGGGGGCGAAAAGAATTTCGAACCGGCTATTACGGAGCAGTTGATGAGTGCTGTATTAAATTTGGGAGCACGAATGGAAACAATTAAAACAGAGATAGGAACTTTAGCAACAGGGATCACAAATAGGAATAATTACAACTGGTATGGGAACAATGGAGCAGTTTCGATCTGAATTTAAAACAGAAATAGGAACAATTAAAACTGAGATGGGAACAATGGAAAAACGGTTAGATTCACGAATAGGGACACGTTTCAAAAATATGAAAGATGAATTAAAGAAAGAAATCAGAGAAGAAGTACAAACGATTTTGAATGCTCACAATAATAGATTAATTGCAGTAGAGATTAGACAAAGGGAACAGGATAGAGAACAGGAGGAAAGAGATCGCGTGATAGTATTAAAATTTTCAGAGTTAAATTTACAACGTGCACATAATAAGGAAGAAATATTTGAGAGAATCGAGGAATCCGTACCAAATGACAGATTAAATAACCTAACACAACAATATGGACAGTTAACTACCAAATGTGTCAATACTGAAACCCGAGTCGCGACACTTACGGAAGACGTAAGTAAACAGAAAGAAAAAATAGGTGACTTATCGGAAAGAGTTGAGGAGATTTCAGATAAATTGACAAATCTAAGTTTACATGGGGACAGAGATTCGGATGATACAGCTCCATTACCATTTGCAGAAACCGAAGAGTACCAGAACATAAATAAACATGTTGACAATCAGGGAAAATTTAATGAACGCGTTAAAAGGGAATTTGAGGCATTAAAAAAGCAAGTCAAACAAATTGAAGGCGAAATCGTAGGAAAAGACGGCAAAAGAAATTTAGAATCACAGATACCAGAGGGGTTTGAAGAAGATAATTTGTTTCATTTACGGGACGCAACAAGAGAGCGCCAGGCGCGCGAACTTGACAATAATCGACATTCAAACTGGGACAGACGCGGTAGGTCTTTGTCGCCACGAGGCGAAAACTTTGACTATAAACACTTTTTGACTGTTCGGAAATTTAAAATCTTCCGCAATTCTAAGAATGACATACATCCATGTGCATGGTTAGATCAATTTATGTACGCACTCCCACCAAATTGGCCACTAAGTAACAAACTGGAATTTATGTGTGGATATTTAGAAAACGAACCGGCGACGCGGATGCGCGCACTCATTAGAGATTGTAATAATCTGAATGATTTTTATCATGCATTTCTATCGGCATATTGGTCCGAAAGCACGCAAGACAGAGTCAAACACAGTCTTATTATGCAGCGTAATTTCAAACAGTCTGAGTTCCGCACGCCAGCGGAATATTTTGAAGACATGATTCGAAAGAATCAGTTCCTTTCCAACCCTTATAGCCCGACTGAATTAATTCGCATTTGTTTAACTAAGCTGCCACAATCCATAAGACAAATTGCTTTAGCTGGAAGATGTAAAGACGACATCGAGACTTTTAAGACTTTATTGCAAGAACTTGAGTATGACAACGACGACGGGACTTCTTGTAACTTTTTCAGTAACAGTAATTACGATAGATTTTCAGAGAAAAGGAATAGTGATCGGAACGGGCGTTATATGGGTAACTTTGAGAATGACAGACGTAACAGACAGGACAATAGATACCAGCCTTATGACAATAACAGACGTTCTAACAGAAATTACACAGACAATTATAATAACGGTAATTCGTACCGGAATGATCAATCATACGGAAACAGTAATCGGTATAATCAAGACAGAAATTATTCATACAATAATAGAAACTCTTACTACAGAAATAACCAGGGTAGTAGGTCTAACAATAATTTCAGAAGTGACAGTCGAAATTATACAAGAAGTAGTTATGCAGACAGACAGGAAAACAGAAATTTTAATAACAGACACAACCAAGAATTTGCATCTAACAGACAGGAAGGACCTAATTGGCATCCTCCGCGTGACAGAAATTCAGAGAGACAAGTGGAAATAGTAGAAATTGATCCGCGAAATGTCGGGAATAATCAAAGACGTGACGCAAACAATCGACAATGACTAGCAGCTTCGGCTTCTGGCAGCAATATAGACGGTTCAGAAAGTAATGACACTACAACTTTACACTACGTACGCCTGGAAGATATGAGAGACATTTTGCTAGGCGAAAAGGAAAATAATGTAGACGCATTTTTACATCCTGTTATTGAAGTATGTGTGGGTAAGAATAAGTTCACTGCAGTTTTATATTCTGGCAGCCCATTGAACGTCATTAGTGAATCAGTTTTTCGTATATGTGAAAGAACTATTGCCTGTCCTGTGTTACCTATTTCTAAAACTACAATTCGAGGAGCGATTTCTGGAAAAGGTGTGGAAGTTAAACAACAGACCAACCTAAATTTCATTTGTCAAGGATACGAATTGTCTGCTAATTTTATTATTGTTCCATTACTCAGTACACAGATTATATTAGGTATGGAGTTTCTTAACACACATAAGGCAATTTTGAACTTTAAAGAAGGAAGTGTGAATTTGACTGTTGCCGGAATGCCGAAACGTTTGAAATTTTTCGAGTGTTTAGCAAGATCTGAATCAGATACAAAATGTTTAAGGTTTCTTACTTCTGATGTTTTCGTTGAGCATTATGACGACAATGTGTTTATTCATGACAATGACAATAGATACAGGGACGCGATGGAGGATATAATTAATAGCGAAGAATTAATTAATGAAAAGGTTAAAAAAGCTGAAGTGCCAGATGACGTTGCAAGAGAAGAGCTGCACCATATTTTGACTTCACATGCTACAGTGTTTAGTCATCACACAGGAACTATACGAGGCTTACAATATTTATTTAAAGTAAAAGAACACACACCATTTCGCGGGAAAACGTACGCTATTCCTTTGGCTTACAGAGACAAGGTTAAGAATGAACTTCAATACATGTTAGATCAGGGCATTATTGAGCCAGCAGTCAGCCCTTATACCAGCCCATTACACGTTGTTCTTAAAAAGGATGGGTCAATTCGTTTGGTTCTAGATTCCAGACAGATAAATAATATTATTATTCCTGAAACTGACCGTCCACAAAATTTAGATGAACTTCTTCAACATTTCCATGGAATTAAAGTTTTATCCACGATTGATATGCGCGCAAGTTTTTGGCAAATAGAACTCCACCCTGATTGTAGAAAATATACTGCCTTTTTAGCCTTTGGTAAGTGTTACCAGTTTCGGAAATTACCGTTTGGACTTACTGTATCTTCAGCAGCATTCATTCGTAGCTTAAATGAAATTTTACCTGTTTATCTTCGTGACAATATTACTTCATATGTTGACGATATTCTTATTGCTAAACGTTCTTGGAATGAGCATAACAAAATTTTGGATTCATTATTACGTATTTTTGCACGAGTTGGCATGACAGTGAACTTGGAAAAATCTGAATTTGGTCGTTCTCAGGTGAAATTTCTCGGTCACATTATTTCTACAGAAGGTATTCTTCCTGATCCAGAAAAACTAGACGCTATTCGTAATTATGCTGTTCCTACCACAAAACGTGATGTTTGTAGTTTCCTTGGTGTCTGTAATTTTCTTAGACGCTTTGTTAGATTGGACAATTTGGCCACACCTCGTTTATGTGAACTATCTGGAAAGAATTCTAATTGGTGTTGGGATGAGGAAGCTTAATCAGAATTTGAACAACTTCGTGACGCTTTAGTTGCTGCTCCACTTCTTTCACATCCGGATTTATCTAAAGATTTTTGTTTGGCGACGGACTCATCATACAAAGGCCTAGGTGCACATTTATTTCAAGAGATAGAAGAAAACGGCGTTGTAGTACAGAAGACTATTGCATTTGGAAGTCGTGTTCTCTCTAAATCCGAAAAGAATTATTCGATTACGGAACTTGAAGCTTTGGCTGTTGTTTGGGCTTTCACAAAATTTCGCACATTTTTGTTTGGTAGACATACTAAGGTTTACACTGATCATCGAGCTTTGGAATTTCTTATGTCGACAAAATTAACTCATGGCAGATTGTCACGATAGGCGCTGTATCTACAGGAATTTGATTTTAGTATTGTTTACATACAGGGATCTTCAAATATTGTTGCTGATGCTTTATCACGTGCACCTATGGGTTTGGAACAAAGTGCTGAAGAGGACTGCAAAGAAAACCATTATTGTTTGATGTACATTCAAGGTGTTGCGTTTGAGAACTTTATTTCATCTTCGTTCCAGGACATCGCTAAGGAGCAAAATAAGGATCCAATCTGGAAGGACATTAAGGGGAAGTGGAGGAGAAAGGAAAGCGTAGCGATCAGACAGTATTATTTAGTTCGCAATGATATTCTTTTCAAACGAAAATCGGTCGACAACTCTGTTTGGTTAGTTTGTATTCCTGATGAGTGGGTTAATAAATTGATTTGGTACACACATTTTAGTTATGCGCACTTTGGTCCCAGAAAAAGCTTTCATAAATTACGAGAAAATTGCTACTTCAGTAATATGGAAAAACGTATTCGATCTGTTCTTGCCAAATGCAAATTATGTCAAAAGGCTAAGCCGCCAACAATTTCTCACAGAGCACCGTTGTTTCCTATCATTCCAGCGAAATTAAAGGAGATGGCTGCAGTTGATTTGTTCGGTCCAGTGGTTCGATCTACTAATGGTTTTGCGTACATTTTTGTAGCAGTGGAATTGACATCAAAATATGCGTGTTTTACACCGTTACGCAAAGCAACAGCTCGTTCAGTATCTAATGCTTTCATCAAACATTTTCTTAAAGAAGTGGGTCATGTTGATAAGGTTATATCAGATAATGGATCACAGTTTCGCTCTAAAATTTGGCTTCGTACTCTACGGCGTCGTAAAATTAAACCAATCTTCATTTCACTTTTTCACCCTCAATCTAACGCTTCAGAAAGATGGATGAAGGAAATCAATAAACTGTGCCGTCTTTATTGTCATCAGAATCACAGAACTTGGGATCAGTATCTTCATATTTTTCAAAACATTCTGAATGAACTTCCTAATGACTCAACTTCTTTACCGCCTCTATTGATATTAAAAAATAAAGTACCAACAAATCGCATTTCTGAAATCGTTCCTTTTCCGCCTTCACGGAAACTGCGGCATTCTGAAGTTGTCAACCTGGCTCTACAAAATATTGCATCTGCGGCTGCTAGAAGAGAGAAATCAGCTAAACGTCCTGGTCGTTTAAAAATCTTGTCAGTTGGCCAAAAGGTGTTAATTATGTCTCATCGTTTGTCTCACAAAGGAAAAGGCTTGTGTCGCAAATTTTTTCTGCTTTATAACGGTCCATATAGAATTCGCAAAATTATACATGATAACACTGTTGAAGTAGAAACTCTTAAATCTCGACGCTCTAAGGGAATACATCACATATCTAACGTTAAAATTTTTGTGGAATGACATACTTTAGAGAAACTAACAGCTACATGTAAACATGCAGAGAATACAAGGATACCGCGCCGTGTTCCGGCGGCGGCACATACTCAAAGCAACAGTCAAGTCGGCGCGCCGCACAAGGCAGTCGTTGACCGCAAACAATCGCTTCCTACGTCACGCGCCTACAGCTGATCGAGCGCTCAGTGCGAATGCACTGACAGACGTAAACAAATACACAGTCTAATTTCTCCGACTAAATTCAGTATAAAGCTATAGTGACTTGATAAATTATGTTATTAACGATCAGTATTTTTCAGGATACGGTTGTATAAAATATTTAAGACCTTCAGGTAAATTCTATGTGTGTCCGACGTTAAGAGGACTTGCTATGGAGAAAATTTCAGGAAGAATGTAATTTCAAAAAAAAAAAAAAGGAAATAAAAAAACCAAAAAGGTAACGATTAATTGAGTTTATTTTTCAGGTAACATATTTCCACTTAGGTACGTACTTTAGACGTAATTTGCTGCTCGCGATTACGTGATTCATACTTTGTGCTAAATTTCATGTTCTATGAATTTACTAGTGAAGCGACGTGCTTGCGCACATTAACTGATTTTGACAATGATTGACTAATGAACAGGGTTGTTATTTGTATATATTATGCATTGCTTGGCTGCACTGCTTTTTCACTGATGTCATATTTTTTAATTATGTGCCTGCTGTGCTTATTTATTTAAATTGTAATTGTCACCTGATTAATTGTGCTGATATGGTTATGTATGTAGGTTACACTTCGTGATTTCTCTGCTTGCGCCTTCATGTTTACTTATTAAGATTACATATAAACATTTATTTGCTTATGCTGATATGATGCTAATGACTTGTTTATTACGTAAGATATATGTTTGCTGCTGTGCGTATGGATTGCATATTTACACATTTCTGTTTTGTTGTCATAACTACTCTTCAATTTAGTATATAGAAATGCTGATATACTGTGTACAAATATAGAGTTTAGGTTACACTGTGATATTAGTTATAGATTGTTCGCTTGGCAGAGCCGCGTTGTAGGGATTGTGCTGCATCCACTTGTTGACATTCAGTTCTCTACTGGTATATTTACTCGCTATTGCATGTTTTGCTTATGCTCAGTGCCTTATATTTTTAAGATAAGAAAATGAACTGCTATAATTCGACGAACGACATGAGTACAAGAAACTTCATAGAAGTCACATGAGCTGAGGTTTTATGGAAGCTGTATAAATTTATGCTACTAGGAAGGAAGCTAACGACATGACATACCAAAACTAGGTTTAGACCATTGACAGTTATTACACTGCATTTTTCGTGAGCAATTGAAATAGGAAGTGACACTTGACACAAAAAATACTCCACATGTTTGCTTCTGCTATGATTCTTGAAGTGGTGTACACACTGTGAAATATTATGATCATTCACACTCCGTAATCGTACTTAATTACTGAGAGTTATTTGAACTAAGTCTGTTAGAGGTCATGTATGCATTTCTTTTATTTAATGATGGACAAGGAACCAAAATGTATCTTATAATTTATAATGAGTAGCAGATTTGGATCAGATGGATTACACGAGAGGTTGTGTGTTGACATTGTGTCTTTGGATTGTATGAGATGATGAATTGAGGTTTGCATTAGGATTTTGTCTGTACTTGTTCGAGGAGACTGACTAGAGGAAAGAGTTGTTATGGAAGTGAAATGATATTGGTGCTGAGGTTTATATATATCGACGTAGTGAAGAGGTATTATTGAAGTATTAAGATTAAGTGATGATTATTGGAGTTTTCGTGGACAAGAGGTAAGGTAAATGATATTGATGATGAGGTTTATATGTATCGACGTATTGAAGAGGTATTAGTGAAGTATTGAGATTATGCTGATGATTATTGGAGTTTTGGTGGATAAGAGGTAAAGTAAGTGAGGAGCATATTTTTTTGTTGTTGGTCCATATGGAACAAGGAGGATGAAGATGGCAGACTAGAACACTCAAGTAGAAGGAAGATTGTCTACACACACACTTTGTCAAATCACTAAGCAGTATATACTTTTTTTTGAGAGAGGAAGCATGTGCATATCTTGGCTCACTGACAGTTGTTCAGCAACCGTACATTTTGATCTGGCTTGGCAAACATTGGTCTAGACATGATGACTATGACGTTGACTTAACTATTATTGACTGTTATACATTGCTGCCACTACTACTTGGTACACATGATGAACATCAAATCTTGGACAGAGTTACATTTACACAGTTAACACTATTCAATTACACAGTAGTACTTAGTGTGGATGAAAGATGAGTGAGTGTGTTTTGTGTGTTTTCCTTTCCTAATCCTACCCACCTATCTCCTAAATATTATTTTATTTGTTGGTAGTGGCTTGCACTGACACCCATAAATGTTATAGGTTTACTGGTATTTGTGTATTGTAATAGTTAATAGGACAATTATCTGATATCATTTGTGTGTTTGTTATGATTTGTATGTTTAGTGTAAAAGCATTGTATGTGTATTCAAACTATTGTTCATGCCTGAACTGTCTGATTAGTGATGGTGCTGCACTTTTCAACATGATGTGTGACATTTAGTCATGTTTAATTTCTGCTGATGAACTGTGTGATCAGTGATTGTAAAAATTATGGACTGTTACTTGTACCTTTTCTACATGATTGGTGCCACTAGGACATGTTTAATTTCTGCTTATAAACTCTGATGAACAGTGTGATCAGTGATAGTGAATTTTATGGAACTGCTTCTGCTGAGAAATGTGACTTGTTGCTGTGTGTACCTGCTCAACATTACTGGGTGCCACTGATGGACTGCTTCTACTGAAATGGTGTTACTTGTTGGTGTCTGCACCTGCTCAACATTGCTGGGTACCACTGATGGACTGCTTCTACTGAAATGATGTTGCCTCTTGCTGTCTGCACCTGGTCAACATTACTGGGTGCCACTGATGGACTGCTTCTACTGAAATGGTGTTAATTGTTGGTGTCTGCACCTGCTCAACATTGCTGGGTGCCACTGATGGACTGCTTCTACTGAAATGATGTTGCTTCTTGCTGTCTGCACCTGGTCAATATTACTGGGTGCCACTGATGGACTGCTTCTACTGAAATGGTGTTACTTGTTGGTGTCTGCGCCTGCTCAACATTGCTGGGTGCCACTGATAGACTGTTTCTATTGAAAAAATGTTACTTGTTGGTTTTTGCACCTGTTGACCATTGCTGGGTGCTACTGCTGGAACTGACAACTGCTTATTCTTGAGCTATGGAAAGCGTTTGTGTGAATATTTGTATAAACTGATTTTTTGTGTATTACTGGTTGTGAAAAGTTATGAGACTCTTACCTGCACATATTCGTCATTGCTGACGCTATTGATTGAATTGTTTAACCACATAATACTTGTGTAAACTATTATGTAAAGTCACATGTATGAAAGAATTTGTATTGCTTACTGTATTCTATATAATAGATTATTTAAAGGTCAGTGCAAAGCAAAAATTTTATCTAGTTATATGATATTTACGTATTAATATTATCTTTTATCTTTGTCTGTATTTTTTTGACGAATTTGGTGGTATTTTCACCACCAATGCTGGCAAAAATACCATCAAATTCTAGCCGTGGAGGAAGGGCATATGACAGGTGGCTACACTGAGCCACAGCGCCAGAGATCGCTAGAGAGCATTGTTACGCCGCCTCCACTGGCAGTGATTATTGAGATGTCGTGTGGGCAGTGCTTGTCCAGGACTCGTAGTAGTCAGTTCGTGTTCAGATGTGCTAGTAGAGAGTGCTTGCTGAGATGTGATACTGAAAATTTCTTGTTGAGATGTGGTAATAGCGAGTCGGTGTGGAGATATATTGTAATGATTAGAGTGATTTTGGTCAATATATGAAGGTAACGAAACTTGATTTATTTTTCATTATTTCCATGTTTTAAATAATGCGTCATTACAGGTTCAGTCAACAAAGCATCTGGCTTGTGTTCTTGTATTAGAGTGTAATTGTGTTTTTCTTGAGTAATTATGGTATTTTTATTTTCTTTAATTAATTCAGTATAAATGATATTTAAAATTTCTTGTGTTATTGAAGAAGAACCGTGCCAGATGCATACGTTGAGTTATACTTCCACATGCAGAACAGTTACACTTGTGCTTTGGTTTCGTAGGTTTTATAGTTGCTGGGGACTTAATTAATTAATTGTGTTAATGAAAATTTCCATTTCATTCTTTGTTATTGTTCTATGCAGTCAGATAGCGTAATAATACTAGTCAGGGCCAACCGTTACGAGACTTCGTAATCGGACAAACAGCTACTAAAAACAAAAAATTAAAATTATTTTCATTATATATTAATTAAGCCCCCATGCACCATACATTCATTCATTTCACAGATCTCACCAAACTGGATGTAGGGATTTACTTTGTGGGAGTGCACATGTGATCAATTAAATAAATAAATTGTCATTCTTTTCCACACTGATATCCGGCTTCGCTGTATTAATTGAAATTGAGTTATTTTACAAAAAAAAATGTGTTGTTCTGACAAAAATAATGAAGTATGTTGTACCTATTTTCAATGTCGGGCGGTACTGTACCCTTTCACTGTATTCACTTTTGTTTTTTATTGTCCCCAATGTTTTTCTTACTATTTTACTCTCTTTTCCATGTTTTCTGTTTCTTCTGTCTTTGTTAAATCCAGGAATGGTTTTTCGTATAAACATTCTGGTTTTATTACTGTGACAAATGCTGTAACCCATCTTGATAGGATTTAGCTTTATTGTACACATTGAAAGGTGGCTACACTGAGCCACAGCGCCAGAGATCGCGCTAGAGAGTATTGTTCCGCCGCCTCCACTGGCAGTGATTATTGAGATGTCGTAGTGGGCAGTGCTTGGGGAGAGCTCGTGGTAGTCAGTGCTTGTTCAGAACTCGTAGTAGGCAGTGGTTGTTGAGAACTCGTGGTAGTCAGTGCTTGTTAAGAACTCGTAGCAGAGAGTGTTTGTTGAGATGTGCTAGTAGGGAGTGCTTGCTGAGATGTGATACTGAAAAGTTCTTGTTGAGATGTGATAGTAGCGAGTCGGTGTGGAGAGATTGTAATGTCTAGAGTGCTTTTCATCAATATAAATTAAGGTAACAAACTACTTTTCTTTTCTTTCTCATTATTTCAATGTCCTGAATAATGCGTCATTACAGGTTCAGTCAACAAAGCATCTGGCGTGTGTTCTTGTATTAGAGTGTAATTCTGGGTTTTTTGCGCAATTATAGTATTTCTAATTTTCTTTTATCACGTCAGTATAATTGGTATTTAAAAATTCTTGTCTTGTTGAAGAAGAACCGTGCCAGATGTGCGTTGAGTCATACATCCACATACAGAACAGTTACACTTGTGCTTTGGTTTCGTAGGTTTTATAGTTGCTGGGGACTTAATTAATTAATTGTGTTAATGAAAATTTCCATTTCATGCTTTGTTGTTGTTCTATGCAGTCAGATTGCGCAATAATACTAGTCAGGGCCAACCGTTTACGAGACTGCGTAAACGGACAGACAGCTACAAAATCAAAAATTAAAATTATTTTCATTTCATTTAATTAAGCACCCATGCACGTGGCGACCCTGCCCGTGCATGGGGGCTTAATTAAATGAAATGAAAATAATTTTAATTTTTGATTTAGTAGCTGTCTGTCCATTTGCGCAGTCTCGTAAACGGTTGGCCCTGACTAGTATTATTGCGCAATCTGTCTGCATAGAACAACAACAAAGCATGAAATGGAAATTTTCATTAACACAATTAATTAATTAAGTCCCCAGCAACTATAAAACCTACGAAACCAAAGCACAAGTGTAACTGTTATGTATGTGGAAGTATGACTCAACGCACATCTGGCACGGTTCTTCTTCAACAAGACAAGAATTTTTAAATACCAATTATACTGACGTGATAAAAGAAAATTAGAAATACTATAATTGCGCAAAAAACCCAGAATTACACTCTAATACAAGAACACACGCCAGATGCTTTGTTGACTGAACCTGTAATGACGCATTATTCAGGACATTGAAATAATGAGAAAGAAAAGAAAAGTAGTTTGTTACCTTAATTTATATTGATGAAAAGCACTCTAGACATTACAATCTCTCCACACCGACTCGCTACTATCACATCTCAACAAGAACTTTTCAGTATCACATCTCAGCAAGCACTCCCTACTAGCACATCTCAACAAACACTCTCTGCTACGAGTTCTTAACAAGCACTGACTACCACGAGTTCTCAACAACCACTGCCTACTACAAGTTCTGAACAAGAACTGACTACCACGAGCTCTCCCCAAGCACTGCCCACTACGACATCTCAATAATCACTGCCAGTGGAGGCGGCGGAACAATACTCTCTAGCGCGATCTCTGGCGCTGTGGCTCAGTGTAGCCACCTTTCATATGCCCTTCCTCCACAGGCTAGATTTTGATGGTATTTTTGCCAGCATTGGTGGTGAAAATACCACCAAATTCGTCAAAAAACTACAGACAAAAATAAAAGATAATATTAATGCGTAAATATCATATAACTAGATAAAATTTTGGCTTTGCACTGACCTTTCAATAACCTAATATATAAAATACAGTAAGCAATACAAATTCCTTCATACATGTGACTTTACATAACAGTTTACACAAGTATTATGTGGTTAAACAGTTCAATCAATAGCGTCAGCAATGACGAATATGTGCAGGTAAGAGTCTCATAACTTTTCACAAACAGTAATACACAAAAAAATCAGTTTATACAAATATTCACATAAACGCTTTCCATAGCTCAAGAATAAGCAGTAGACTGTTCCAGCAGTAGCACCCAGCAATGGTCAACAGGTGCAAAAACCAACAAGTGACATTTTTTCAGTAGAAACAGTGCATCAGTGGCACCCAGTAATGTTGAATAGGTGCAGACACCAACAAGTAACACCATTTCAGTATAAGCAGTTCCATCAGTGGCACCAGCAATGTTGAACAGGTGCAGATATCAACAGGTGACATCTTTTCAGTAGCAGTAGTCCATCAGTGGCACCCAGTAATGTTGAATAGGTGCAGACACCAACAAGTAACACCATTTCAGTATAAGCAGTTCCATTAGTGGCACCAGCAATGTTGAACAGGTGCAGACCGCAGTCCATAATATTCACTTTCACTAATCACACTGTTCATCAGCAGAAATTAAACATGAATAAATGTCACACATCATGTTGAAAAGTGCAGCACCATCACTAATCAGACAGTTCAGGCATGAACAATAGTTTGAATACACATACAATGCTTTTACACTAAACATACAAATCATAACAAACACACAAATGATATCAGATAATTGTCCTATTAACTATTACAATACACAAATACCAGTAAACCTATAATATTTATGGGTGTCAGTGCAAGCCACAACAAACAAGTAAAATAATATTTAGGAGATAGGTTGGGATCACTTCTCTGGGATTATAAAAGGTAAACACACAAAACACACTCACTCATCTTTCATCCACATTAGTGCTACTGTGTAATTGAATAGTGTTAACTGTGTAAATGCAATTCTGTCAAAAGTTTATGTTCATCATGTGTATCAAGTAGTAGTGGCAGCAATGTATAACAGTCAATAATAGTTAGTCAACGTCATAGTCATCATGTCAAGACCAATGTTTGCCAAGCCAGATCAAAATGTACAGTTGCTGAACAACTGTCAGTGAGCCAAGATATGCAAATACTTCCTCTCTTCAAAAAAAGTATATACTGCTTAGTGATTTAACAAAGTGTGTGTGTAGACAATCTTCCTTCTACTTGAGTGTTCTAGTCTGCCATCTTTACCCTCCTTGTTCCATATAGACCAACAAAAAAAAATATGCTCCTCACTTACTTTACCTCTTATCCACCAAAACTCCAATAATCATCAGCATCACATAATCTCAATACTTCAATAATACCTCTTCAATACGTCGATCATCGATATCATTTACCTTACCTCTTGTCCACGAAAACTCCAATAATCAACAACTTCATATAATCTCAATACCTCAATCATACTTCTTCAATACGTCGATATATATAACCTCATTGCCAATATCATTTCACTTCCATAACAACTCTTTCCTCTAGTCAGTCTCCTCGAACAAGTGCAGACAAAATCCTAATGCAAACCTCAATTCATCATCTCATACAATCCAAAGACACAATGTCAACACACAACCTCTCGTGTAATCCATCTGATCCAAATCTGCTACTCATTATAAATTATAAGATACATTTTGTTTACCTTGTCCATCATTAAATAAAAGAAATGCGTACATGACCTCTAACAGACTTAGTTCGAATAACTCTCAGTAATTAATTACGATTACGGAGTGTGAATGATCATAATATTTCACAGTGTGTACACCACTTCAAGAATCATAGCAGAAGCAAACATGTGGAGTATTTTTTGTGTCAAGTGTCACTTCCTATTTCAATTGCTCACGAAAAATGCAGTGTAATAACTGTCAATGGTCTAAACCTAGTTTTGGTATGTCATGTCGTTAGCTTCCTTCCTAGTAGCATAAATTTATACAGCTTCCATAAAACCTCAGCTCATGTGACTTCTATGAAGTTTCTTGTACTCATGTCGTTCGTCGAATTATAGCAGTTCATTTTCTTATCTTAAAAATATAAAGCACTGAGCGTAAGCAAAACATGCAATAGCGAGTAAATATACCAGTAGAGAACAGAATATCAACAAGTGGATGCAGCACAATCCCTACAACGAGGCTCTGCCAAGCAAACAATCTATAATTAATACCACAGTGTAACCTAAACTCTATGTTCGTACAAAGTATATCAGCATTTCTATATTCTAAATTAAAGAGTAGTTATGACAACAAAACAGAAATGTGTAAATATGCAATCCATACGCAAGGCAGCAAATATGTTATCTAACATAATAAGCAGGTCATTAGCATCATATCAGCATAAGCAAATAAATGTTCATACGTAACCTTAATAAGTAAATATGAAGGCGCAAGCAGATAAATCACAAAGTATATCTTACATACATAACCACAGTCAGCACAATTAATCAGTTGTCAATTACAATTTAAATAAATAAGCACAGCAGGCACATAATAAAAAAAATATGACATCAGTAAAAGAGCAGTGCAGCCAAGCGATGCATAATATATACAAATAACAAGCCTGTTCATTAATCAATAATTGTCAAAATCAGCAAATGTACACAAGCACGTCGCTTCACAAGTAAATTCATAGAACATGAAATTTAGCACAAAGTATGAATCACGTAATCGCAAGCAGCAAATTACGTCTAAAGTATGTACCTAAGTGGAAATATGTTACCTGAAAAATAAACTCAATTCATAGTTACACTTTTTAGTTTACTACTTTTTTCTTCGAAATTACATTCTTCCTGAAATTTTCTCCAAAGCAAGTCGTCTTAACGTCGGACACGCACAGAATTTACCTGAAGGTCTTAAATATTTTACACAACCGTATCCTGAAAAATACTGAACGCTAATAACATAATTTATGAAGTCACCATAGCTTTATACAGAATTTAGTCGGGGAAATTAGACTGTGCATTTGTTTACGTCTGTCAGTGCGTTCGCACTGCGCGCTCGATCAGCTGTAGACGCGTGACGTAGAAGGTGATTGTTTGCGGTCAACGACAGCCTTGTGCGGCGCGCCGACTTCTCTGTTGCTTTGAGTATCTGCCGCCGCCGGAACACGGCGCGGTATCCATGCATTCTGCGCATGTTTACTTATAACTGTTGGTTTCTCTAAAGTATGTCATTCCACAAAAATTTTTACGTTCGATATGTGATGTATTCCCTTAGAGCGTCGAGATTTAAGAGTTTCTACTTCAACAGTGTTATCATGGATAATTTTGCGAATCCTATATGGACCGTTATAAAGCAGAAAAAATTTGCGACATAAGCCTTTTCCTTTATGAGACAAACGATGAGACTTAATTAACATCTTTTGACCAACTGACAAAATTTTTTAAACGACCAGGACGTTTAGCTGATTTCTCTCTTCTAGCAGCCGCAGACGCAATATTTCGTAGAGCCAGGTTGACAACTTCAGAATGCCGCAGTTTCCGTGATGGAGGAAAAGGAACGATTTCAGAAATGCGATTTGTTGGTACTTTATTTTTTAATATCAATAGAGGCGGTAAAGAAGTTGAGTCATTAGGAAGTTCATTCAGAATGTTTTGAAAAATATGAAGATACTGATCCCAAGTTCTGTGATTCTGATGACAATAAAGACGGCACAATTTATTGATTTCCTTCATCCACCTCTCTGAAGCATTAGATTGAGGGTGAAAAAGTGAAATAAAAATTGGTTTAATCTTACGACGCCGTAGAGTACGAAGCCAAATTTTAGAGCGAAACTGTGATCCATTATCTGATATAACCTTATCAACATGACCAACTTCTTTAAGAAAATGTTTGATGAAAGCATTAGATACTGAACGAGCTGTTGCTTTGCGTAAAGGTGTAAAACACACATATTTTGATGTCAATTCCACTGCTACGAAAATGTACGCAAAACCATTAGTAGAACGAACCACTTGACCGAACAAATCGACGGCAGCCATGTCCTTTAATTTCGCTGGAATGATAGGAAACAACAGTGCTCTGTGAGAAACAGTTGATGGCTTAGCCTTTTGACATAACTTGCCTTTGGCAAGAACAGATCGAATGCGTTTTTCCATATTATTGAAGTAGCAATTTTCTCGTAATTTATGAAAGCATTTTCTGGGACCAAAGTGCGCATAACTGAAATGTGTAAACGAGGTGTGGCCAAATCATCCAATCTAACAAAGCGTCTAAGAAAATTACAGACACCAAGGAAACTACAAACATCACGTTTTGTGGTAGGAACAGCATAATTACGAATAGCGTCTAGTTTTTCTGGATCAGGAAGAATACCTTCTGTAGAAATAATGTGACCGAGAAATTTCACCTGAGAACGACCAAATGCAGATTTTTCCAAGTTCACTGTCATGCCAACTCGTGCAAAAATACGTAATAATGAATCCAAAATTTTGTTATGCTCACTCCAAGAACGTTTAGCAATAAGAATGTCGTCAACATATGAAGTAATATTGTCACGAAGATAAACAGGTAAAATTTCATTTAAACTACGAATGAATGCTGCAGAAGATACAGTAAGTCCAAACGGTAATTTCCGAAACTTGTAACAGTTACCAAAGGCTAAAAAGGCAGTGTATTTTCTACAATCAGGGTGGAGTTCTATTTGCCAAAAACTTGCGCGCATACCAATCGTGGATAAAACTTTAATTCCATGGAAATGTTGAAGAAGTTCATCTAAATTTTGTGGACGGTCAGTTTCAGGAATAATAATATTATTTATCTGTCTGGAATCCAGAACCAAACGAATTGATCCATCCTTTGTAAGTACGACATGTAATGGGCTGGTATAAGGGCTGACTGCTGGCTCAATAATGCCCTGATCTAACATGTATTGACGTTCATTCTTAACCTTGTCTCTGTAAGCCAAAGGAATAGCGTACGTTTTTCCTCGAAATGGTGTGTGTTCTTTCACTTTAAATAAATATTGTAAACCTTGTATAGTTCCTGTGTAATGACTAAACACTGTAGCATGTGAAGTCAAAATGTGGTGCAACTCTTCTCTTGCAACGTCATCTGGCACTTCAGCTTTCTTAACCTTTTCATTAATTAATTCTTCGCTATTAATTACATCATCCATCGCGTCTCTGTATCTATTGTCATTGTCATGAATAAACACATTGTCGTCATAATGCTCAAAGAAAACATCAGAAGTAAGAAACCTTAAACATTTTGTATCTGATTCAGATCTTGCTAAACACTCGAAAAATTTCAAACGTTTCGGCATTCCGGCAACAGTCAAATTCACACTTCCTTCTTTAAAGTTCAAAATTGCCTTATGTGTGTTAAGAAACTCCATACCTAATATAATCTGTGTACTGAGTAATGGAACAATAATAAAATTAGCAGACAATTCGTATCCTTGACAAATGAAATTTAGGTTGGTCTGTTGTTTAACTTCCACACCTTTTCCAGAAATCGCTCCTCGAATTGTAGTTTTAGAAATAGGTAACACAGGACAGGCAATAGTTCTTTCACATATACGAAAAACTGATTCACTAATGACGTTCAATGGGCTCCCAGAATCTAAAACTGCAGTGAACTTATTCTTACCCACACATACTTCAATAACAGGATGTAAAAATGCGTCTACATTATTTTCCTTTTCGCCTAGCAAAATGTCTCTCATATCTTCCAGGCGTACGTAGTGTAAAGTTGTAGTGTCATTACTTTCTGAACCGTCTATATTGCTGCCAGAAGCCGAAGCTGCAAGTCATGGTCGATTGTTTGCGTCACGTCTTTGATTATTCCCGTCATTTCGCGGATCAATTTCTACTATTTCCACTTGTCTCTCTGAATTTCTGTCACGCGGAGGATGCCAATTAGGTCCTTCCTGTCTGTTAGATGCAAATTCTTGGTTGTGTCTGTTATTAAAATTTCTGTTTTCCTGTCTGTCTGCATAACTACTTCTTGTATAATTTCGACTGTCACTTCTGAAATTACTGTTAGACCTACTACCCTGGTTATTTCTGTAGTAAGAATTTCTATTACTGTATGGATAATTTCTGTCTTGATGATACCGATTACTGTTTCCGTATGATTGATCATTCCGGTACGAATTACCGTTATTATAATTGTCTGTGTAATTTCTGTTAGAACGTCTGTTATTGTCATAAGGCTGGTATCTATTGTCCTGTCTGTTACGTCTGTCATTCTCAAAGTTACCCATATAACGCCCGTTCCGATCACTATCCCTTTTCTCTGAAAATCTATCGTAATTACTGTTACTGGAAAAGTTACAAGAAGTCCCGTCGTCGTTGTCATACTCAAGTTCTTGTAACAAAGTCTTAAAAGTCTCAATGTCGTCTTTACATCTTCCAGCTAAAGCAATTTGTCTTATGGATTGTGGCAGCTTAGTTAAACAAATGCGAATTAATTCAGTCGGGCTATAAGGGTTGGACAGGAACTGATTCTTTCGGATCATGTCTTCAAAGTATTCTGCCGGCGTGCGGAACTCAGACTGTTTAAAATTACGCTGCATAATCAGACTATGTTTGACTCTGTCTTGTGTGTTTTCGGACCAATATGCCGATAGAAATGCATGATAAAAATCATTCAGATTATTACAATCTCTAATGAGTGCGCGCATCCGCGTCGCCGGTTCGTTTTCTAAATATCCACACATAAATTCCAGTTTGTGACTTAGTGGCCAATTTGGTGGGAGTGCATACATAAATTGATCTAACCATGCACATGGATGTATGTGATTCTTAGAATTGCGGAAGATCTTAAATTTCCGAACAGTCAAAAAGTGTTTATAGTCAAAGTTTTCGCCTCGTGGCGACAAAGACCTACCGCGTCTGTCCCAGTTTGAATGTCGATTATTGTCAAGTTGGCGCACCTGGCGCTCTCTTGTTGCATCCCGTAAATGAAACAAATTATTTTCTTCAAACCCCTCTGGTATCTGTGATTCCAAATTTCTTTTGCTGTCTTTTCCTACAATTTCCCCTTCAATTTGTCTGACTTGCCTTCGTAATGCCTCAACTTCCCTTTTAACACGTTCATTAAATTTTCCCTGATTTTCAACATGCTTATTTATGTTCTGGTAGTCTTCGGTTTCTGCAAATGGTAATGGAGCTGTATCATCCGAATCTGTGTCCCCATTTAAACTAAGACTTGTCAGTTTATCTGAAATCTCCTCAACTCTTTCCGATAAGTTTACGTCTTCCGTAAGTGTCGCGACTCGGGTTTCGGTATTGTCACATTTAACAGTTAACTGTTCACACTGTTGCGTTAAATTATTTATTCTGTCATTTGGTACGGATTCCTCGATTCTCTCAATTATTTCTTCCTTATCGTGTGCACGTTGTAAATTTAACTCTGAAAATTTTTGTACTATCACGCGATCTTTTTCTTCCCGTTCTCTGTCCTGTTTCTCTTGTCTAATCTCTACTGCAATTAATCTATTACTGTGAGAATTCAAAATCGGTTGTACTTCTTCTCTAATTTCTTTCTTTGATTCATCTTTCATGTATTTGAAACATGTCCCTGTTCGTGAGCCTAACTGTGTTCTCATTGCTTTCATCTCAGTTCTAATTATTCCTATGTCTGTTTCAATTGTTTTTAATTCAGATCCCAAATTTAATATTGCACCCATCAACTGCTGCAAATCTTCTGTCGTTAACCACGTAATCTGAGAATTTTTCGATTGTGAAAAATTTTGAACTGTTTCTGGACTATTTTCCCTGCTTATTAAATTGTTTTCAACTCCATTATTCATCATCCTGTTCTCCTGTGTTGGCGAGTTCGCCATGTTAACAATTTGGTTATTCTGGCTATTCATCATTTTTGCCTTTTTCATCGATCGCGTAATCATTTACAAAATATACAAAACTCGTCACTGTACGAAAATCACACACAATGACTCTTTATCGCCAACAATACCATTCACACGAAATGTTTCCCTCAAACACGATTAACGAACAATTGAAATAATTGCACTAAATTGTCAAACGCGTATGCAAGACAACAACATTAAATTCTGAAAAAAAATACCATTAGAAGAATGACAATTACCAAATCTACACATGCAAAATAGACTACAATTACTAAACTACAAATTACTACAACAATACTACTGTCTACTATTTTTTTACAATCAGAAGAATTCCAAGGGACGATCCGAAGCAGCGGTCGCCACGTGCATGGGGGCGTAATTAAAATATAATGCAAATAATTTTAATTTTTGATTTTGTAGCTGTCTGTCCGTTTACGCAGTCTCGTAAACGGTTGGCCCTGACTAGTATTATTGCGCAATCTGACTGCATAGAACAACAACAAAGCATGAAATGGAAATTTTCATTAACACAATTAATTAATTAAGTCCCCAGCAACTATAAAACCTACGAAACCAAAGCACAAGTGTAACTGTTCTGTATGTGGAAGTATGACTCAACGCACATCTGGCACGGTTCTTCTTCAACAAGACAAGAATTTTTAAATACCAATTATACTGACGTGATAAAAGAAAATTAGAAATACTATAATTGCGCAAAAAACCCAGAATTACACTCTAATACAAGAACACACGCCAGATGCTTTGTTGACTGAACCTGTAATGACGCATTATTCAGGACATTGAAATAATGAGAAAGAAAAGAAAAGTAGTTTGTTACCTTAATTTATATTGATGAAAAGCACTCTAGACATTACAATCTCTCCACACCGACTCGCTACTATCACATCTCAACAAGAACTTTTCAGTATCACATCTCAGCAAGCACTCCCTACTAGCACATCTCAACAAACACTCTCTGCTACGAGTTCTTAACAAGCACTGACTACCACGAGTTCTCAACAACCACTGCCTACTACGAGTTCTGAACAAGAACTGACTACCACGAGCTCTCCCCAAGCACTGCCCACTACGAGATCTCAATAATCACTGCCAGTGGAGGCGGCGGAACAATACTCTCTAGCGCCATCTCTGGCGCTGTGGCTCAGTGTAGCCACCTTTCAACATCTGTACTCAAGTGGAAGACCTTCCAGCTTACTTGTACAGAATTTGTAGCTCAACACTGTGCCCGCTGCCCTTCTGTATAACATCATCAAAATAACTAATTTTATTGACTGTCTTAATTTCTAGTTGTTGTTGGTTGTTTTGGGGGAAGAGACCAAACTGCGATGTCCTCGGTCTCGTCGGTTAAGGGATGGATGGGGAAGGAGGTCGGCTAGGCATATTTCTACATCTGAATGACGACGTTTATTAAAATTTTGAGCCAGCAAGAAGATGAAAATCACGTTTGCTTTAAGTACACGTTCGAACGGCAGTGAGAGTTCCTTACTTTTGAGATTCGACGCGGTGAGTTGATGTTAGTCAAGAATGCCTTGAAGGTGACAAAGACACAATTCTCAACACCTTATTGAGTTTGAAAGAGGTCGTGTAGTAGGGCTACGAGAAGCTGAATGTTCCTTCTGCCATACTGCAGAACGGTGGGGCAGGAATGTAGCCACTGTACGTGATTGCTGACAGCGATGGTCACGACTATGTACGGTCGCAAGAAGACGAGAGGGAAGACCATCGTGTTCGGCTTATAGCTCTGGATCATCGTACTGCAGCTGCAGCAGCAATTTAGGCAGTAGTTGACACCACTGTGACAACGAAATGTTAGAAATGGGCTACTTCTAGCATACCTCCAAGCTAGACGGCCTGTAACCTGCATTCCACTTACCCCATGCCACTACCGTTTGCGACTTCAGTGCTGCCAAGCGAGAGCTCATTGGCGGCCATGGTGGTGGTCTATTGCGTTTTCTGATGAAGGCCGCTTCTGCCTGGGTGCCAGTGATTGCCCTTGTGTGGTTAGAAGGAGGCCATTTGAAGACTTGCACCCAACCTGTCTGCATGCTAGGCACACTAGACCTACACTTGTAGTTATGGTCTGGGATGCCATTCCGTGTGAGAGCAGTAGCGCTGTCGTGGTCACCCCACGTACACTGACTGCAGTGATTCTACTTGTCGCACTGTCATTCATAAACAGCATTCCATAGGATGTTTTCCAACAGGATAACGCTCTCCTACACACCGCTATTGTAACCCACCATGTTCTTCGGAGTGTCGACACGTTGCCTTGGCCTGCTCGATCACCAGATCTGCCTCCAGTCAAACATATATGGGACATCATCGACGACAACTCCAGCGTCATCCACAAAGAGCATTAACCATTCCTGTACTGACTGATCAACTCCAACATGCATGGAATTCCATCCCGCAAACTTACATCCGGAACCTTTACAACACTATGCAGGCATGTTCGCATGCTTGCATTCAACATTCTGACGAATATACCCGCTATTAATGTAGCATAATTTCACATTTGCAACGCTTATCTCGCGCTGACATTAACCTCTGATCTTGCAATTGAAATCACTTTAGGAGTACCTCGACGAATATATTCCCAAAATTTCGTTACGCTACTTCAATTATTTTGTGGTGCTGTGATTTTTTTTGGTCAGTGTATAATATTCACACACACCGTACACAGGATAAATGACCAGTGTTCAAGAGTATGACAGAAACTGCCATTTGAAGGAAAAATGTCCGCAAACAGGGGCTCTAAAATACGTAGCGTAAGATCTATGAGCACTTGTTCAGTAGAAGAGATTGTTACCCACTAGCGAGGATGAATAAGTGCATATAGCTTTCAAGATAAGGACTTTCGGGCTCATGTTTACTGGACATTTTTTTCTCATTTTTCTCCACACAATCAGCTTTCAAAACATGGAAAGCAAAGAGCTTGCAGTAGCAGAGATTTGTTTCACAGTGACGAAGATGAACGAGTGCTAATAGCTCGTAAGGAAGGCATTTTAGAGCCCATGTTTACTAGACTTTATTGCTTTGCTTTATAGTTCCAATCATATCCGTAAATACTGACCGTTTCTCCTGGGACTCGCAGTATAAAGGAAGATTTATTTTTAGTGACCTACGATGGATTTTTTGCTACTTGACGTGATAGGTTTTATATCGCCACATAAAGATACACTCCTGGAAATGGAAAAAAGAACACATTGACACCGGTGTGTCAGACCCACCATACTTGCTCCGGACACTGCGAGAGGGCTGTACAAGCAATGATCACACGCACGGCACAGCGGACACACCAGGAACCGCGGTGTTGGCCGTCGAATGGCGCTAGCTGCGCAGCATTTGTGCACCGCCGCCGTCAGTGTCAGCCAGTTTGCCGTGGCATACGGAGCTCCATCGCAGTCTTTAACACTGGTAGCATGCCGCGACAGCGTGGACGTGAACCGTATGTGCAGTTGACGGACTTTGAGCGAGGGCGTATAGTGGGCATGCGGGAGGCCGGGTGGACGTACCGCCGAATTGCTCAACACGTGGGGCGTGAGGTCTCCTCAGTACATTGATGTTGTCGCCAGTGGTCGGCGGAAGGTGCACGTGCCCGTCGACCTGGGACCGGACCGCAGCGACGCACAGATGCACGCCAAGACCGTAGGATCCTACGCAGTGCCGTAGGGGACCGCACCGCCACTTCCCAGCAAATTAGGGACACTGTTGCTCCTGGGGTATCGGCGAGGACCATTCGCAACCGTCTCCATGAAGCTGGGCTACGGTCCCGCACACCGTTAGGCCGTCTTCCGCTCACGCCCCAACATCGTGCAGCCCGCCTCCAGTGGTGTCGCGACAGGCGTGAATGGAGGGACGAATGGAGACGTGTCGTCTTCAGCGATGAGAGTCGCTTCTGCGTTGGTGCCAATGATGGTCGTATGCGTGTTTGGCGCCGTGCAGGTGAGCGCCACAATCAGGACTGCATACGACCGAGGCACACAGGGCCAACACCCGGCGTCATGGTGTGGGGAGCGATCTCCTACACTGGCCGTACACCACTGGTGATCGTCGAGGGGACACTGAATAGTGCACGGTACATCCAAACCGTCATCGAACCCATCGTTCTACCATTCCTAGACCGGCAAGGGAACTTGCTGTTCCAACAGGACAATGCACGTCCGCATGTATCCCGTGCCACCCAACGTGCTCTAGAAGGTGTAAGTCAACTACCCTGGCCAGCAAGATCTCCGGATCTGTCCCCCATTGAGCATGTTTGGGAATGGATGAAGCGTCGTCTCACGCGGTCTGCACGTCCAGCACGAACGCTGGTCCAACTGAGGCGCCAGGAGGAAATGGCATGGCAAGCCGTTCCACAGGACTACATCCAGCATCTCTACGATCGTCTCCATGGGAGAATAGCAGCCTGCATTGCTGCGAAAGGTGGATATACACTGTACTAGTGCCGACATTGTGCATGCTCTGTTGCCTGTGTCTATGTGCCTGTGGTTCTGTCAGTGTGATCATGTGATGTATCTGACCCCAGGAATATGTCAATAAAGTTTCCCCTTCCTGGGACAATGAATTCACGGTGTTCTTATTTCAATTTCCAGGAGTGTAGTATCTTAACTACTATGACGTGAGATTTCTTGAGCATGAGCACCATACACTGGTAGTTAAATATGAAATGTATTTTATATCTTGTCTCCTTGGTGTGCAGGATACCCGCTGATGGCGTGAGGACTGAAACTGATTTTAATAAGAAGTAATTATTACCAGCTCTTGGCGGTGAGCTATGACGTTTTTCCAAAGACATGCTAGTCGACGTAAAGCATCGTGTCGTTCCTGACGAAGATTGTCAGACAGCAAAGTAGCTTCTGGCGTACTCTAGCGACTTGTTTTAGGACTGGTACTCTTTACGACATATAAAGGGTGAGTCACGTAAGAGGCAACACACCTTTTATTTCGTTGAACGGTTACACACAACTAAACGCGATTTTCGGCAAATGTTAGAGCGTCGAGGGGCACGTAATTTTTTGTTTGGTTAATGTTTTTAGCGCTGCTGTCAACGGAGATATTTTTGTTTTCGGAACCGTATGCTTTTCACAACTGCATTCGACAGCTCTTAAGAAGACAAATACAGCGATATAGCGTTTATTAATGTTGACATTGAAAACTCTCGTAAAAAATTTGAGAAATATCCTAGAATTTGGCCGGCCGGAGTGGCCGTGCGGTTCTGGGCGCTACAGTCTGGAACCGAGCGACCGCTACGGTCGCAGGTTCGAATCCTGCCTCGGGCATGGATGTGTGTGATGTCCTTAGGTTAGGTTAGTTCTAGGCGACTGATGACCTCAGAAGTTAGTCGCATAGTGCTCAGAGCCATTTTCCTAGAATTTGAGAGCACGAACGTTTGAAATTGGCATTAGTGGTGCAGACACCGCGAGGCAGAGCTCTCGTACTACGCTGTGTTATAATGTCAACACATTTGCCTGCCTACTTGCCTGCACTCCTCATTTCTGCTTGAACGTTCGTTGCGTGCAGACACGTACACTAATGAGAAGAAGTTGAATATAATACTATTGTATGGTGACTGTAAGAGAACTGACGTAAAAACAGAACAGAGGTATGGGACTATCTATCCGAAATTGCCAATATCCGTCGCGCCAGGCAATTGCACGAATTTTTAAGACGCTCTTGAGGACAGGCTGCTTGAATGTCAAAAATAGGATAAGAAAGAAGAGTGGAACTGACAGAGAACACGAAGAAGCTGTTCTGGCTACAACTGTCGTGAATCCGCAGAGTGGTACGAGACTTACTCCCAAGAAATGTGGTCTCTGCCAGACGAGTGTCATTCGCATCCTGAATCGACAGAATTTCCATCCCTACCAAGTGTCACTACATCAGGCCCTCGACCACCGTGATTTCGAACGCCGTGTAGGTTTGCCCTTCAGCGAATGAGAGACTACCCTACGTTTTTCCAACGTGTGCTCCTTACCGATGAAGCAACGTTTACCAAATACGCCAATGTAAATTTCCGTATCATGCACGACTGGGCAGCCGAAAATCCACACTGGCATCTTCATGTGCAACATCAGCGTCCATGGGGCGCAAACGTATTATGGTGCGGTATCATTGGAAGTTACATTGTGGAACCTTATTTCATCTCCAGCGTTGCCCACACACACTTACTGACTAACATTCTACCATTTCTCTTAGAAGAGGTACCACTGGATATTCGACATTGTATGTGGCAGTAATGCGACGGTTGTCCAGCTCACTCGTCCCGTGTTGCAACGTAAACACTGAATAAGAATTTTACTGAACGTTGTATAGGACGAAATTATGTTGTCAAATGGCCTGCGTGGTACCCCTATTTGACTCCTCTCGATTTATTTCTTTGGGGAGCATTCAAAGATGCAATCTATGACGAAGCCCCAAGTACGCCAGACGATATGTGTTGTCGGATCGCCAGCGCATGCTCTATCACATCATCCATAGTAATTACATCTGTTCATCGTTCTTTCGAACGGCGATTACAAATGTGCCTTCCTGCCCATAGTCAACAGTTTGAACACCTGCTTAAATAAAGGGTAAAGTTATTTTTTTTTGAAGACACAATTTATGCTATGTGGTTTCGATGGTTACCAAATCATTACTAGTAAATTGTTTATTTCTATTACATGTGTGAGAAATTCAATTACAATGTCAATTAAGTCGACAGTGCGTATTGCATTTAGCAGGTAACACTGCCATTATGCGCTTACGTTCAGCATGAAACAACGTTTCATTAAGAAGAATATTTATTCTGCGGTGTACAGGAGGTCACCAAAGTACTTTTAATAAAACGCTTAGTTCAAGGAATGTATCTCATTAATAAAATTTAGAGCTGTGTAGGTAGAGACAGTAGTCCGACAGTATGTATTTTGCTCTTAGAAGCACAGAGTCACGTACAGGAAAAGAGAAGTCAAATCTTCCTTCTAACATTTACACTGAAGAGCCAAAACATGGATGGAAGACGCCTTGTGGCGTTGCGGTCGCTAGAGTCGGTAACAAAAGTATGAAAGCAGAGCAGACACTGACGGGGAATTACCATAGGGAATATGTGGGCTGCAAATGATGAAATCCGTTGAGATAAGCGACTCTGAAAAAGAGCAGATAATTATTACGCAGAGGCTGTGAACGAGTATTTCGAAAACGGCGAAGCTAGTCGAATGCTCACGTGCTACTGTCGTGAGCATCTACGGAAAGAGGTAGCAGGAGAGGGAACTACCACTAGGTGCTAAATCGCTTGACGTCCACGACTCTTCACTGAACATAGGGTTCGGAGGCTTGTGTGCTCTGTAAAGTACGATAGAGGGTGTTATGTGGCATCTCTGACGGAATGGCACAATGCCGGTGCACGCACAAGTGTTTCGCAGCACGCCGTCCGTCATACACTGCTGGCCACCGTAAATGCAACACCCTGAAGGAAGCATCCGAATCAAGTGAAATTTACACCATGGGTTTGCAGCGATGAGATATGCAACCGATTAGAATATCAGCGCAGACGCACATCGCGCGCGCCTATGGCGCCACCTCATAGCACCATTTAAGGCTTGGCGATTTCGACGAGTGTACGTTCGGCACGTGTGTTTACCTTGTGGTTGTTTCACAAGACGATCAGTTATGCCTCGTAGACAACAGCGAACATCGTTTGATCAAGTATCCGAGTTCGACAGAGGAAGGATAGTGGCTTACCGAGATTGTGGATTATCATACAGAGAAATCGCTAGTCGTGTTGGACGAAACCAAACAACTGTAATGCGGATATGTGACCGTTGGATGCAGGAGGGTACGACGGACCGACGTGGTCGATCGCATTCACCTCGGTGCACCACTGCACGTGCTGATAGGCAAATTGTGCGCATGGCAGTGACGGATTGTTCAGTGACATCCCGAACCATAGCACAGCACATTGCGTCTGTAACGCATCATCCAGTGTCTGCGCGTACCATTCGACGCCGTTTACAGCAGAGTGGTCTGTCCGCAAGACGTCCATTGCTTCCTCTACCGTTGATGCAGAACCACAGACGTCACCGTCGCCAATGGTGTGATGACAGACGGATGTGGACGGCAGGATGGAATGACGTTGTCTTTACTGACGAGGCACGCTTCTGTCTGCAGCACCACGATGGTCGGATTCGAGTGTGAAGACACCGTGGAGAGAGGATGCTGGACAGCTGCATTATGCACCGCCACACTGGTCTTGCACCGGGTATTATGGTATGGGGCGGTATTGGATATTACTCTCGCACGCCTCTAGTACGCATTGCCGGTACTTTAAATATCCGGCGCTACATATCCGAGGTGCTGGAGCCAGTTGTCCTTCCTTACCTTCAGGGCTCGGCCACAGCCATATTTCAACAGGATAATGCGCGACCACACGTGGCACGCATTGTCCAAAGGTTCTTCGTCAATAACCAGATTGAATTGCTTCCCTGGCCGGCTCGCTCTCCGGATCTTTCGCTGATAGAAAACATGTGGTCCATGGTTGCTCAACGAGTGACCCAGATTACATCCCCAGCTGCCACACCAGATGATCTTTGGCAACGTGTGGAAGCTGCTTGGGCTGCTGTACCCCAGGAACACATCCAACGTCTCTTTGACTCAATGCCGAGACGTGTGGCAGCGGTGATCTCCAACAATGGCGGCTACTCTGGCTACTGATTCTGGCAGGAACCACATGTCACAGACGTCTGTAAACGTAATCATTTGATACTTGGTCAACATGTTATCTACAAAATAAATTTTGTTGTGCTACCTCTTGTCTTTCTTGGTATTGCATTTACGGTGGCCAGCGGTGTATATTGTTGGAGCTCCGCAGCAGACCACCCCTACGTGTTCTCGTGTTGACGTAATGACATCGTCAGTTAGGATTCCAGTGGGCAAGGGACCATCGGAATTCGACCGTCGATCAATGGAAACATGTCTGCTTCTCGGGTGATCACATTGTTGCTACACTACGTTGATGGTCGTCTCCACAGACGCCGTCACCAAGGTGAACACTGGCTCGCAACCTGCCACGCACGACGGCTGATGGGAGCAGTGTTGTGCTATGGGAGACATTCTCCTGCTCTTGCATGGGGCCTTTGATAGTAATCGAAGACACGTTGGCAGCTGCAAACCACATGCATCGCTTCATGCTGGATTACAGACTAAAAAGAATAGCTGAAACTCTCTTACTGGAGAAACAAAATGGCTTTATGCAGTGCCAATATTACAATAGTGCGGCAGATAATTGGAGAGGGGATAGAACGCAATTTTCATAATCATATTGCATTTCTAGATTATGAAAAAGCCTTCGATAGAACGAATAGGTATGTGTCACAGATTATAACGGAGAGACGAGGTTATCCTAAACATTTAATACAAGTGAAATACAAAGTTTACGTTTAAATAACGCTTATACAGGTAAAGACAGAACAGGACCAATAGGATTAACAGAAGAGTACAACACGTGTGCACGTGACGCATTTTATTTTCTACATGCTAACCACATGCATCGCTTCATGCTTTATGTCTTCCACGACGACGATATCATCTTTCAGTAGTGTAGTTAACCCCGTCTCGGAGCCAGAAACTTGCTAAGTGGTTTGAAGACCGGTATAGTGAACTCACGTTGATGTTTCGGAGACGAAATTAGCTTTATGTAAGTCCTGTGGGACCTATATGGGACGCTATCAGCTGTTAAGCAGGTGGTCATAATGTTTTGGCTTATCATTGTAGATATTTAATACAACAGTTGCTTTTTTCTGTGTATAAGATCTCTTTATTTTTGAAGAACGAACAATTTATTTCTCTGTTTCGACTCAAGTAAATTTGTAAGGATACAAAATGCGAAAAGTTTTTCCTAAGCCCTTTGTGAGACGCTAGATACTAGCCTATGTCATATTTCCATATGCAATATTCGTAGGTGAACTTGCATCTAAATAAAAAGCTGGTTTAAGAGGAAATAAAACTTTATGCTCGTAGCGCAGGCCTATCTTACGCATTCCACTATGCGTGGGGGTCCGAGATGCCTGCTTGGCAGTGTTTGCACCGCAAATGCCGTTTACAGGAACCGTGTTCTCACGCTCTTCGACTATTTTTTTTCTTTTTTTTGTTACGGCACGTTTCAACGTTAACATTATGTAATTACCTTCCCAACCACAACTGCCTTCTCAAGAGCTATCGAATGTAGTTATAAGAAGTATACGGTCCATTTAAAAAAAAGTACTTGCATCAATATCGCCATTGATACCAGCGCTAAAAACATTAACCGAACAAAAAATTACTCGCCACTCGATGCTGTAACATTTGCCGAAAACCGTGTTTAGATATGTGTAACCTTTCATGAAATAAAAGGGATGTTAGATGACTCACGCTGCATCGAGAGCTCTTTGAGTCTCTACACGTATGGTGAGGCCGTAACGACTGAAGATTGCAGCGTAAGCTAGAGTGTAGAGGATGGGCACTTGGTACTGTGACTGGCAGTTGACCGTCAAAGTAAACTAACTTCAGTGTCCCTTATCAATAGCCACAAGGACCCTCCAGATGGGAGGTGCGCAACTACTGGGAATAGCCACAACAGTTAAATATGTAGGGCCGTACGGGCGCAGCGATGTAAATTAAAACAGGTGTATAAAATCGACTCCATGAGCTGCACATATGAGACTCAGGATCAGTGGAAGAATGTAAGAGAAATGTACCTTACTAAACACAAATTCCAGAGAACTGCTCATCATCAGGGAGTCTTTAACACGTCGGGAAGTATAGAGAAGTTCCCTGCAGGAGCACATCGTTTAGTCACAGGTCTGTTTAGTTGTGAGAGCGTCACGAAAATGTTGAACGGAGTACTTGATTGATTCTGACAAGAGACTCGTACAGTTGTAAGTCTGCTGTTGCAATTCTGAGAACGTACTTTCTATGAAAATTCATGGAATATATTACTTCCTCCCATATATATATCTCGTAGAATGACCAAGCCGGAAAAATTAAGGACATTCTAGTAAAATGTGAGGTTATCAACAGTTATTTTTCCCTCGTACCATTCGCGAAGCGAATAAGAATGGGCAGTAGAGTGTATTATAGGTATACCACGAAACACCCTTCATCACACACCGCAACGTGGACTATGATGTTCGAATCTGCGTGAAGATCGTGCAGAGCATACCCAATAATTACTTAATTTCTGATGCAATTTTTGTATTCATTGCAGAAGTTACATTGTAAACCATTAAACTTGCAACACTAGATAGGACAGCAACGAAGGAAGATTTACTTTTTGTGCTCATATAATATACTCTGAAGAACACATGATTATATTTGAGGGTCAGCTTGGGCTGTACAGAGTGCGAAATTTAGTACACAGATTTTCCTCCTCTCGTAGAAACAATGGTTCTAATCCGTATAATTGTCGAATCGAACTGAATTTAGATAACAGAAACGGGCACGACGATTCATGCTGTTTTCAGTGTATGTCAGAGTTCATCAAACGTACTGGCTGGCCAGTGGTAGCTTGCCAATCTCTCGGCACCTCGTAACCAGATGTTTGCAATGGGTGAGACGTCTCGAGGACGTTCCGACCAGGTATAAAGGCACATTTGCATGCCGAGCGTGAGTTTCCGCGGAAACGCGAAATATTAATTAAATAAATAATCAGTGACTAATAAATAAAGCCTATGGCACACAACTGCAGCGCTGTGTCGCTGATAAAGACAAAAGAATAATTACGTTACTCTTATGTCTGTTTAAGAGAAGGGAGAGCTCAGGTAGAAGTGGTGCGAGAAGCACGTATTTTATTTTATTGTCTGGCACACCGCCATATTTTCATGTTATAGAAGAATACTGCGAGTTGCAACCACACTAGGCACTCGATTCTGTAATGAATTTATATTTATAAAAGTAAGTAGGATTATGAACTGTAGGCTATTTCATTGAATATATCTGATTTAACTAACTGTGTAACCTTTTTATGTTTAGTAGACAATCACCTCTGTACGACGTATTGGCATGGCTGGCAAATCATTGTAAAATTGAGATTAGATCATGAGTCCGTACCTACCGCAGCAGTCTTTAGAAACGATTTAATTACGAAGTCCGATTATTTCAGTTTTCTTTCACGGTCAACTACGAGTTACATTGCCTTTTCCAAATAGCCATTGTCAAGCGTCTGATACCGAATAATTAAACGTCCACGTTCCAGATAAGCAAATACCAATTACAACCAATCATCATACATACAGAATAATTAATCATTAATATTTTATTCCATTTTATTTTTTATTTATTTTATATTGTCGACCGTGACAGGACTTGTTATTTTGTCATTTGTTACATTGTTCTTTTTTGTTTCATGTCAAAAATCAACTTTCTGGACCTGGACGTGAATGTATGAGAGATAATGAAAATCTGAAGATATTTTCCAATTCTGAAGTTTTGCCGGAAGACGCAATGAAGCTTCCAGCAAAATAAGGTAAGACGCAGCATCTTTGCATTAGCAGACTTGACCAGACGTATAATTCAGTGTATTAGCTTTTCAGTAAATTCTGTAGTGTTTCTTTCGCGCATAACAGTTTTCAGTAACAAATTTCACTCTTAGCACTTTTTCCTAAACAATAACGTATCCAACAATACCAATACACGAGCGTACAATATGGCCGACTTCTGTACGATATGATGTAACATGGCCAGCAGCCATTACCAATAATCTCAAATTCAGTTTATATTTTTAAATTAACGGGACAGCCATTGTTGCTACGAGCGATTCATGCTCAACTGCATTTCATTTTAAAATCAGTGTCAAATATTTTCTTGAAACATAAATCACGTGTGGCATGGTAATGACTAGAAATCAATACGCAAAAATGGAACAGCAAAGACGTACTATTCAGACACAATCCGACTCGGACGAGAGACAAATGTTAGAAAATGACTTTACGACAGCAACCGGTAGTGACGATTTATCAAACATTGACGCAAGTGTTGACGGAAATTTTGACAATAGGCCGTCCACCACAAAAATTTCAAAGTCTCAGTCAGAGCCCATGTTAATGCATGACGTCACGTCTTATGACGCGGCGGGGGCACAGACGTTGCAAACGGTAAACATTGCCGACATGTTACAAATGATAATGAAACAGAACGCCGAAAACATGGCAACCTTACAGACACAAAATGACGAAATTAAATCTGACCTCATAGCACTCAAGACGAGTAATGACACTTTATGTAAACGTGTGGAACTTATAGACGCCACACTGACCAAACAGATGACTGAACTCAGTACTAAATTTTCCCAGCTTAATACGACACAAGAAAAGACTACAACTGACGTAGCACTTTTACAGACACAAGTAAAAAATCTTAATGTCACGTGTGAAGTTCTTACTGAACAAATTCAAACATATCCTTCAGTACACGACAACCTTGAAAAACGAATTACTGACGTACAGAATAAATTTGACAATGTTGAACAACACCTGACTGACATCTTACAATCTGATGCTACAGCTCATTTTCAAAACATTAATAAAGAATTTCATGATTGGGTAGTGAACAAAGACAAACATTTTGATAGATGCCTACGTGAAAATTTACCAACAATTGTGCACGACTCCGTAGCGCAATACATTACTAATAACAAACAGCTGATCAGTGACGCAGTACAATCCGTCACTGGACCAATGACACAATTCACCGATCGACCACAGTCTGAATGTAACGAAAATATCAGTCAAAATGTACAGTTCAGGAACCAATATACATTCGAGTATGACACACACATACCGCACACGACAAACACACAAGAACAAAACACACCACGACTACAACACATACCACGAGGTACAAACACAAACACAAGCTATTATCATGGTAAACCACAGCAACATTATTGTAATTACTCGCCAGCTGAACATAGCAGTAATTACAGTGGAATAAATCCATATCACAATGCAAAGGAAGAAGAAAGCTTAATGAAACACAGGCAATTTCAGATTTTTATCCCAGAAAAACGAACCATTCATCCGGTGATTTTTCTTAAATCTTTTAGTAACGCATTTCCACGCACTTGGAGTGACCGGAAAAAGATTTCATATATTGTCGGTTACATCCAAGGCGATGCAGCTGTCTGGGCATACAGTCAAGCTGACGTATGTACCACGTACAGTGAGTTTGAGCGTGCTTTTCTGAACAAATTCTGGTCGCAATCCGTCCAGGAGCGACTCAGAAGACAAATTCTAGAACCTGAAACTTTTAACAGTAAAAATGGCAACTTACGCAGATATTTTGAAAAATACTTGAACATGGGACACTTTTTAGACGAACCAGTCGCAACACGCGATATACTCCGTGCGTTGAAGGCCAAATTGCCTTTCAACATTAAAAAAAAACTCCTACATATCCCGGATGACGATTCAGATTATTTTCTAACAGCTTTAGATTCGGTTGACATGTTACTTGAAGATCAGCGCTTCGCGCGGCAAAACAGCAGCCACAATGTTTACACTAGTGGAATGCAAAACATGCAGGCTTGCCAACTCAATTCTGGCGCGCCCACAGTTGGATACGCGGTACAACAAAAACAGCAAACTCACATGCCGTCTCAATACGGAAATCAAAATCAACACGCGTATTCCAATACAAACAATAGTTACAACAGTAATAACACTTCATGCGGCAATCCATACAAAAGGCACCGCGGTAATAACTACAGCGGTAACAACGGATACATAGGCAACAACAAAAACACAAACAGAAACAGAAATAATAATAATAACTACGAGCCAAGACAGCGTCAAGGCTGGACTCGTAACGATCAGTACTTTCATTCAAACACTGCTTTAACACAGCAGCCACCAGGACAAAATTGGAGCATACCTTATGACCGACAGGTAAGTTATAATGCGCAACAGCAACAACAACCGCAAAAGTTTGGAGATCACAATAGGCAATATCCGAATGTGAATATAATAGAAATGACACCTGACACACAACCTCAATCTGTGTCAGTACCTAGTACAAATGCTAATCCAACAAACTAGAAACAGTCACTTCTATGCCCCAGGTCGTGGCTGAGGAATTCTTGGGGGGCGACTTCAATGTTAATCAGTTATTTGGCACCACAGTTGAACATCAGAATAATGATATGCCGAATAATTTTAAACAAAAATTACCTGTTTTATTTATAAGATACAACCACAATAACAATATATCAGATGAACTTTTACAAGACAGTACACAATGTCGTTCAAACACAAACGAAATTGTTTTAGCATCTACTACTGGTGTAGTAGGTGGGATTCCAACTACTATTATTCTAGATACAGGTGCAGCTGTGAGCGTTTTGTCTTTTAATTTCTATAAAAAGATGTGTGAATTGGAACCTGTGCCTGAGTTTCCTGCCCAAAACTGTAAAATAACTACTGCACTAGGTAATAAGTCATGTAGGGTTACGAAGCAAGTTTTTGTAAACATTAAAATAGGTAATGGAACAGTACAATGGCCATTCCTGGTTGTACAAAACCTTGTGACAAATTGCATATTAGGAATAGATATTATGAGCGAGAAGGACTGCATTATAGACTTCTCCAAAGGTAAATGTATTTGAAATGATAAAGGCAGTGTAATTATTATTGATTTGGACAGGAGAACTCTAAAGCATGACAAACACTGTACAGGGTACAAGGTTCAGTTAGTACTTGACAATGACATTCAAGACACGCACACACACTCATCTGACACAGAGCTAATGGACTTGAAAACATTGCTTGATCATAAGATAAATGAAGCCACAGCTCTCAGTGCACATGAACGTATAAAACTACAGGAAGTGTTATCCAAATATTTACAAGTTTTTGCCAAGCGAATAGGTGTTATCAACACGTATGCGTACAAGATTGAAGTTAAGCCTCACAAGATCTTCTACCACAAGACATATAACGTACCGTTACCTCAACGACCTGCTGTGTGGCAAGAATTAAAACAAATGTTAGACTGGAAGGTCATTGAACCATCCACCTCACCTTACTGTAGTCCTCTACTTGTTGTCAAAAAATCAAATGGAAGCATTAGGTTAGTGTTAGACGCACGAGCAATTAATGAAATAATTTTACCAGTTCACACAAAACCCGAAAATTTAGAAGAGCAATTACAGAAATTTCTAGATGCAAAGTATTTTTCCACAATAGATCTCGCTAATTCATTTTGGCAGGTGAGTATCACTCCTGATTCTCGGAAATATACTGCATTTATGTTCGGGGGGCGAACCTACCAGTTTTGTGTTCTACCTTTCGGACTGAATGTCAGTTCTGGGGTATTCATTACAGCCCTGGATACCGTGCTTGGCGATGATTTAGTTGAGACAGTCACACACTATGTTGATGATATACTGATAGCTACACAGTCTTGGAATGAACACGTTGACACACTTCAAAGAATTTTAGAAAAATTTGCACAAGCTGGAGTCACAGCCAATCTTAGAAAATCAAAGTTTGGTTGCAGTGAGATAAAATATTTAGGACATATCATTAATTCACAGGGCATACGTCCTGATCCAAGTAAATTAGATGCTATCAGAAACTTTCCTAGTCCTCGAACTAAAAAGCAGTTAAAATCATTCCTTGGGCTATGTTCATTTTTCAGACGTTTTTTGCCACAACCACTTTTGAACAGTAAACATCTGCTAAATCTACTCAGAAAGAATCAAGTTTGGATCTGGTCGGAACAGTGCCAGAATGACTTTAATACAATTAAACATGCTTTAGTGAATACAAACTTACTGAGCCATCCAGATTTCAATTTAGATTTTTGTATGACTTGTGACGCTTCACGTACTGGTTTGGGATGTTGCTTATTTCAAGTTGTAAAGAATAAAGATAAGGAACAGATAAGAATTATTGGGTTTGCGAGTCGTACTCTATCTGAATGTGAGCGTACATACTCCACTACTGAGTTAGAAACACTTTCCATAGTATGGGCATTCAAGAAATTCAATTATTATTTATTTGGAAAACATACAGTAGTTTATACCGACCACCAGGCCCTGACATTTTTGTTAACTTGTAAACTTGTACATCCTAGACTATCACGATGGGCAGTTACACTTCAGAACTACTCTTTTGAAATTAAGTACATAAAAGGTAAGGACAACACCATTGCCGACGCTTTGTCTAGACTTCCACAAGGTATGAATGAAACCAACAGTGACTTAGAAAATATAAATGACTACAGGATTCTCTTAATGCAAGACAAGCAGTATCACCAATATTATATTGATATGTGCAGAAACATGGCTAAATTACAAAAATCTGATCCTCACTGGTATAAGATAATAACATTACTGGTAGAAAAACACTATCATCCTTTGACTAAGTATTACAAGTTACACAATGATGTGTTATTTTATCGCCGACATTCAAATGCTACTAACTGGTGTGTATGCATTCCCAAAGAGTCTGAACGTAATCTAATTTGGCACACACACTTAGTTTGGGGTCATTATGGGACGAAGAAGTGTTTAGCAAAGCTCAGCACATACTGTTATTTTAGCAATATGAGAAGGAAAATTTACAGGGAACTGAAAACATGTGTCATATGTCAAAAATCAGAACCTCAGAATTTATCCACAAAGACAGATTTACATTCTATTTTACCCACTAAACCCCTGGAAATTCTGTGTACTGACATCAGTGGACCGCATCCAGCAAGCTCTGGAGGCGTCAAATATATCTTGGCTTTTTACGATATATTTTCTAAACATGTAAAACTTTATGCTTTAAAATCCGCCACTGCAAGTGCTATAATACGAAGATTCTCAAGTGATTACCTGACGCACGTGGGAAAACCAAAAGCAATTCTGTCAGATAATGCAGCATACTACTCTGGGTACAAATGGAGAAATTTCTTGAAGGACAATAACATTAGAAGTATATCTATTTCAAAGTTTAGTCCACAATGTAACGCGACTGAGAGACTTTTCCGAGAATTAAACCGATTCATGAGGACCTATATTTCATCAAAACATACTAATTGGGTGTCCTACCTAAGTCTTTTCGAAGACGTACACAATAACTTAAATATTTACGATACAAATTACACACCTAACGAGATCATGTTCAATTGCAAACAGAACGATCAGTGGTTAGAACCATTACCTAAGTTGTCAGACAAGGAAATCACACCTGAACAGAAAATAAAAGAAGTTTTGACTACGCTGACACATCACGCACAGATACGAAACAAACATCACAGAAACATAATAAAAAGAAAACAAAAATTCGAGGTAGGAATACTTGTACTACTTCGTACTCATCATAAATCTGTAGCACTCAAACGACGTAACGCTAAGTGGCGTCTGCTATATGAAGGACCTTATATAATTGTTAACATACCGCATCCTGGTGCGTATTTGTTACAACATCGTAGAACTAACAAAATTATTGGGCTATACGCACACCGAGATCTTAGAGCATTTCATGCGGAATAATGTCAAAGTCACATCCATCAAAACATTGCTAAGCAACTCCAAAAATTCAGTTGCTACAACACAGATAGTAAGTAGTATAGAAATTTTCATTTCAGCGGTTCCAGTGACGCAGTTGAAGGCAGAAGAACTCTTCTTTCAGCGCGCGCCACCACCTGGAAGACGGAATATTAAAATAAAATTTATGTTTACGTAGCAGTGAATGATATATTAATTTTTTCACGGAACATTTGTGACTGTAGGTATCACTGACTTGGTGTGACACCTGACGAACCGACAGACGTCATCTGTGAAGCGAACTTTTACTTTGAGAAATAGATTAGACGCACATCTCTCAACACGAAAAGCATCTATCAGTAGTCAAGGCCACACAGACACTATAAACACACGCACAAAACGCGAGGAATCAAACATTTTCTCTCTTACTATTTTGAATATTTATTGAGTAGTGAAAATGCCTGGTCTTGCCTACTGATGTAATGAATGTTGTGTCTAACCTATCTTAATTTCAGATGACATCACAAAATAAACATCGATAAAATCCCAGCAAAACCCTTAAAGAGGACGTAATTATCTGCAATTCATGTAATCAAACGTGACACAATGAGATAATTTATAGCTATGTAATGATGATGAAAACATGTTTATGTGCAACTGTATTATATTTATGCTTAGAAAATATGTGACGTGTGTATGTATGATTACTTATATATTTTTTTTGCTTCTCTTTCAATGATGTATAATTAACTGTTACTATGTAAAAGAAATTTGAACAAAACGAGTGCCAAAAGGACATTGCATAGTGAACCATTGTTCACGGACATTAATGAACATTACTAACTCTGCAACTACGCAGAAACCTATGTGAAAGAAACTGTTAATGACATTCATTATGCATCGTACCTATGTAAACGCGATGAACCATTTCTTTGATTAATAACTACGAACATTTAGGTGAGCTATATTCAGCAAAAAAAACTGAAAATGTGAAGTGCATAATTCGTACATCGTCTAGTGACAATACTACAGTACCTAACTTCAAGATGTTAACTGGATTAAACGGACACAAAGTGCCTGTCCAGAAAACAACACGACGGGTGGAAGAATTTTGGTTGGAACTTCAGGGAATGAAATGTTCTCGAAATGTGACGGACACTCTTACCTGGACTGTCCAAGGATCCACGCCAGCTATGTGCCGTCCGAGGTTCTGCAACCAAGCTTCCACGGAATGTAAAAAACGAACTGCACGTGGACCAATTACTAACGGGTCACGTCAAATCTGTAATAAACAATGTTTTTTTGTCACAACGAACTGCATCACAACGACTATAATGGAAATGGAAATGGACACGCTTATGTTTTAATCACGTTGTTATACAACGTTGATACTAATCTGTGAAAAAATTATTCTGCAGCAGATGAATATGAACCGTAATAACGACACGATGTGAATAGGTCGACGCACCTGAAACATACGGACATTTTTCTTTGAAGTATTTCAAAACAATACTATGTAACTAAGAACATTCAACAATCTGAGTTGTATTGTGATATAACAAATATTGTAAATTTAAAACTAAGTTACCTGTTATAGAATGTAGTCTTCATATGTAATCTTGGTTGAATATTTTCTTTGTGCAACGACTAAGATACGCGCGCACACGAACAATATGAACAGCATTACTGTGCTGCGTGATCTAACTGTATGATATAACGGCACTGCCGGAGTCACACAGACGCTTCTGCGCATGCGCGCACTCTATCTGCCAACATAAGAACTTTTACGGCGCACCCGCGTCATTCAAATTTTGTATATAATGTGTATAATGTGTGTAATGTAAGTCATGTGAATAGTTGTAGATAACTTAGATTTTCTTGTGCCTTTAAGTGAATTGCTCGCCTGCAGGTGTGTCCTTTCGCCTCGCAATTCAGGGGGCAATATAAAGGCACATTTGCATGCCGAGCGTGAGTTTCCGCGGAAACGCGAAATATTAATTAAATAAATAATCAGTGACTAATAAATAAAGCCTATGGCACACAACTGCAGCGCTGTGTCGCTGATAAAGACAAAAGAATAATTACGTTACTCTTATGTCTGTTTAAGAGAAGGGAGAGCTCAGGTAGAAGTGGTGCGAGAAGCACGTATTTTATTTTATTGTCTGGCACACCGCCATATTTTCATGTTATAGAAGAATACTGCGAGTTGCAACCACACTAGGCACTCGATTCTGTAATGAATTTATATTTATAAAAGTAAGTAGGATTATGAACTGTAGGCTATTTCATTGAATATATCTGATTTAACTAACTGTGTAGCCTTTTTATGTTTAGTAGACAATCACCTCTGTACGACGTATTGGCATGGCTGGCAAATCATTGTAATATTGAGATTAGATCATGAGTCCGTACCTACCGCAGCAGTCTTTGGAAACGATTTAATTACGAAGTCCGATTATTTCAGTTTTCTTTCACGGTCAACTACGAGTTACATTGCCTTTTCCAAATAGCCATTGTCAAGCGTCTGATACCGAATAATTAAACGTCCACGTTCCAGATAAGCAAATACCAATTACAACCAATCATCATACATACAGAATAATTAATCATTAATATTTTATTCCATTTTATTTTTTATTTATTTTATACAGGATAACATTCTAAAAACCTCTTTGTCGTGGCATGTACAGAGATAACTTTATGGAGATTTCCAAGATTCCCACCACTTTACACGAGCAGCCATCGAGGACATAATGTGTATTCTCCACCACACATCTCATACCGTCTGAGAACGCCTTTTAACCTGAGTACCAGGGGTAGGCACAGTCACAGCCCTTAACAAGTCAGAAATGGACCTCCTGCTATTCAAATGCGAACCAGATGTGTTAGTGTACTCGCTTGTACTGACGATGGCAAATGCAATCTCCCAACTTTCGCTGTTCTCGTACTCTCCAGAAATGGAAACTTACGTCGCGACGCTGTCACAGAACCGGGACCCGTCTGCAAAGACAACGTGATGCCACTCCTGTGTCCAGAGCTGTCTTTAGCTGCCTGTCCGTCCACGCGCCCTTCTGTGCTGCCGTGTATGGGAAAGTAACAACAGTGAACGTGGTGCGGTCTGTGGTGCTTCAGAAGTCGTTTCACTTACGTATGGGAAAGTGTGATACTCCATACAAGCCTGTTCCTGACTTGGGTATACCGTCCCGCACAGTTGAGCATGCACTAAGTCTTTCCTCTCGGTCAGTTCTCGCGTGGGATATTCGAGGAGTCATTCAGGCGATGAGACTACACCACTGACTGTTTGCTACCACACAAGCTTTAGTAATGAGGCATTATTTTTGTAGACGCTTTTCACTGAAAAATTTACTCTCACACTTGCTTCCCCTTTCACTTACGAGCACGCAAATATTTAGTAGTCCGACTGGTTTAAGAGCACTGGATGGGAAAGCTCTATTACCCTTCTCCACCACTACCTACTGCGGGAATAGGCCAAAAAAAGTTATTTCCCATATAGGAGACGAATCCTCAAAAAGGACCACATATTACTACTGGGCCGAAGTCGGTACCTACCCATGGGGTCCCTCATGGCGGTGCTGCCACCGCAGCCAAATCGTTCGTCCTCGGTAACCGTGCAGTGACTACTGCGCCGATACTGTACCCCACAGAAGGCTTCAGTTAGCAGTTGGCCAGACCTATCCAATATAGAGCTCAGGTAGTCTTAGACTGACAGATTTTTTCCCAGCTGCATCCATGTCAACCAAGGAGTTCTTAGCCACATGCCAAGTCCTAGATAGTCTGGACTTGCAAATGAAATGTTACTACTCGTGTCGGTATGTTCGGACCCACCACATTAGACGAGCAGCCATCGAGGACATGATGTGTATTCTCCATCACACATCTCATACCGTCTGAGAACGCCTTTTACCCTGAGTACCAGGGGTATGGCTGCTTCAGACAGGGGTTGCATCGTGTCCCCCAAGGGGAACTCGAAGACTATTGATTTCTACGCGTTGCCTGATATCACAAATGACTTCAATAACGGTCGGGACCGTTGAGATCCTGCATAACGTTGAGTACGGCCGTGTTGAACCCATCAATTTCATATTCACATGACAGTCGATGTGCCCAATCAACGCGACTAGCAGTTATGCTCACCAATGAAGTGCAATATCGACAGGGGTCGATGTTGCTTCTACCGAATTCAGACATTTGTTAGTAGACGTTTCTTTTTGCTGCGAAAGGCATAACACGATTTTGTTCACAAATAACTAACATTCAAACGTTATTTCCGAATGGGGATGCTGAAGTTTTCCTTTTAATACAGAATGTGTATGGTGTTACTCCTTCCGACTTTGTGCAGCTGCAGTGGAATGCTTATGCTTAGCATATCCAAGAATGTAATAGATTTCATGTCAGTTTGAAGTTTGTCGTATACCGCCATTGTGGTCTTCAGTTTTAATGGGCAGCACTGTAATCTGCAAAATTTACTCATACACTACTGGCCAGTAAAATTGCTACACCACGAAGATGACGTGTTACAGACACGAAATTTAACCGACAGGACGAAGATACTGTGATACGCAAATAATTAGCTTTCCATAGCATTCACACAAATATAGCGCCGGTGGCGACACCTACAACGTGCTGACATGAGGAAAGTTTCCAACCGATTTCTCATACACCAACAGCAGTTGACCGGCGTTGCCTGGTGAAACGTTGTTGTGATGCCTCGTGTAAGGAGGAGAAATGCATACAATCACGTTTCCAACTTTGATAAAGTCGGATTGTAGCCTATAACGATTGCGGTTTATCGTATCGCGACATTGCTGCTCGTGTTGGTCGAGATCCAATGACTGTTAGCAGAATATGGAATCGGTGGGTTCAGGAGGGTAATACAGAACGCCGTGCTGGATCCCAACGGCCTCGTATCACTAGCAGTCGAGATGGCAGGCATCTTATCCGCATGACTGTAACGCATCGTGCAGCCACGTCTCGATCCCTGAGTCAACAGATGGGAACGTTTGCAAGACAACAACCATCCGCACGAACAGTTCGACGACGTTTGCAGCAGCATGGACTATCAGCTCGGAGACCATGGCTGCGGTTACCCTTGATGCTGCATGACACACAGGAGCGCGTACGATGGTGTACTCAACGATTAACCTGGGTGCACGAATGGCAAAACGTCATTTTTTCGGATGAATCGAGGTTCTGTTTACAGCATCATGATGGTCGCATCCGTGTTTGGCGACAACGCAGTGAGCGCACATTGGAAGCGTGTATTCGTCATCGCCATACTGGCGTCTCACCCGGCGTGACGGTATGGGGTGCCATTGGTTACACGTCTCGGTCACTTCTTGTTCGCATTGACGGCACTTTGAACAGTAGACGTTACATTTCAGATGTGTTACGACCCGTGGCTCTACCCTCCGTTCGATCCCTGCGAAACCCTAATGTACATTTCAGCAGGATAATGCACGACCGCATGTTGCAGGTCCTGTACGGGCCATTCTTGATACAGAAAATGTTCGACTGCTGCCCTGGCCAGTACATTCTCCAGATCTCTCACCAATTGAAAACGTCTGTTCAATGGTGGCCGAGCAACTGGCTCGTCACAATACGCCAGTCACTAATCTTGATGAACTGTGGTATCGTGTTGAAGCTGCATGGGCAGCTGTACCTGTACACGCCATTCAAGCTCTGTTTGACTCTATGCCCAGGAGTATCAAGGCCGTTATTACGGCAAGAGGTGGTTGTTTTGGGTACTAATTTCTCAAGATCTATGCACCAAAATTGTGTGAAAATGTAAACACATGTCAGTTCTAGATAATAGATTTGTCGAATGAATACCCGTTTATCATCTGCATTTCTTCTTGATGTACCAATTTTAATGGCCAGTAGTGTATGTAAAGTTAAGTTTTGTAAAGTAATTTCCTGTCGGAATGTAGATGGGAGACAGAGGAACAGTTTCCATGTTTTACAGAATGAATTGCCTGCCATTAATAAATTGATTTAATATAAGTGGAGGGACGTTTACTAAGTAATGAAACACATTTTGTTTTTCAGAAAGCAGGTCCGTTTTGTAGAGGATTGCAATGCACCGTATTATTCCCCACTCTTTTGGCTACAAAACCATATTTTTTAATATAATCCCGGTCAATGCGACGGCCTTACGTCACCGCTCTACTGGCCGACGTCGGAGCCAGCGTCTTGCTGCATCCATAACCTCGCCATCATCCGTGTACTGCTTCCTGTGGAGTGCAGCCTCCACTGGGCCCAACGGATTGAAGTCGGAAGGTGCGGAGGTGGCGAGGAACTCAGCCGTCACGCACCTTTCAGTACTCTAACTGGTGGACGAGTGCGTCAGTAATACCAACAGAGACGTCCAGTCGTGCGGCGAGGTGTCTGATTGTGATCCGTCGAACACCTTGAATGAGAGGGTCCACACTTTGCAAGACTGCTGGAGTCACGGCTGTGTGTGGCCAGCCGGCGCGTGGGAGATCGGACAAGTTGCGCGATCTTGCTGCGATAGTGACAGACGCCGCGCCCAACGGCTCATCCAGTTTTTGTTCACTGCCACGTCTCTGTACACATTCTTGAAGCACCTATGAATATCTGTGATGCTCTGATTTCCCGCCAAAGGAAACTCAGTGTCAGACATCTGCTTGG